>NW_026623603.1:490693-580976 GCF_030028575.1 Malurus melanocephalus
CACTGCAAGACATTTTCCCGTCACCTTCATCATTGCTAATGCTGTTGCTGGTTTCCCCTGATCCCACCTGTCAGGGACACCTTCCACTGTCCCAGGCTGCTCCAAGTCTGGCCTTGGACACTTCCAGGGATGGAGCAGCCACAGCTGCTCTGAGCACCCTCACTGYAAGACCCTCAAGGGCCTGTGGGAAGAAGGAGGCCAAAGGAAGAAAAACTAAAGCAGCAGTGAGATCCTATGGGATCTCAAAGGTCTGGGGAGATTTGTTAAAGCTTTACATTCACTAAAAACCTATTTTTGGTGCTCCTTGTGTGCAGTCACAGGTGTCTGGTATCAGGAGTCTGGGTTCGTCTAACTGGGAATAACTTGGGSTTTTGTGTTAAGCAAATTCACCAGTCTGGTGGACCTGAGTGATGGCATTTTGCTTTTCATGCATGTTACCAGAAAAGCTTAATTTATTAAAAAATTACTTATCAAAATAACTCATGCAGATGTTAAAGGCTGAAAGTGTGTTGGCTCTTAGTGGGAGCTGTGAAAACATTTTATTTATTTTGCTGAATGTTTCCTTGCCAGCTGCAAAGCACAGCTGCCTCTTGCAGTGCACAAGGGGATGCTGCTCTTCTGGTCTGCCAGGAAGCTCTGGGAAAGCAGTGGTGGAGATGATGGAAGCTCTCCTGGCACACTCAGGCTGATGGACTCCAGGAGCTGAAGGAGCTCAGCATTTTGCTTGTGACCACTCACTTAACACTGAGATAAACCCTGGTCTATTCAGGGACTTTGTTCCTTACACTTCAGTTGAGTTTTTGAGCAGGTGGGGAGATAATGATCTGCCTTCCCAAAGCGCCGTTATTAATAATAATAATAATAATAATAAAGTGCTTAAGATGGTAATTTGCATTTCAGCAGCACCTTTAATTCATGGCTCTCTGAATGCTTTGCAGACATGGATTAACAAGGCCTCACAACAACCCTGTGAGGTAGGTGGATATGACCATCCCCACTGTTGTGGGGACAATGAGGGTGCTGGGGATAAGGGGCTCGGAGCAGTCGTGCTGGGATTTGACCYACAACTCGGGCATTTAAGTCCCATCATGCCTTCAGCTTCAGATCAAGCTTTCCCAATGCACGGGTCTGGCTCGACGTGGGGCTACGCTGATTAACGAGCCCGTGACTGCCTGGCACACACTATAAAGGCCATTAATCTAAGGCAGCGTTTTATTAGYGGAGTAGATGGTGCCTTGGTGCTTCTTGCTGCTGGAATTACTGGAGTGTTTGAAGGCATATATAACTCTATAGAGTTAAATAATAACCACCGAGCATGGCAGGCTGTAACTGGAGAAAGCCCTTAGGCCCCAGGTGGGGAAGCTATGTAGGACACTACTGTAAATGTATTGATCAGAAAGGACATAATAATTTATATATAAAATCCACACTTGCTCTTTCCCCGAAGCCAAAAATAAAAGAACCTAGAAAGCCACTCCTCATTGTCACGTGTCAGCGTCAAGCTCTGGGCTCTTGGCTTCATAGCACCTGCCAAAAGAACAAAACGTGGAACATCAGCAGCCTGGTTGGGCTAGCAAAGGGACTAGAGCAATGTGTTCTGCCAGACTCAGTCTCAGGTTTAAAACAATTGGAAATTATGTGAATTCCTCGTGTGGGGTGGACCTGAGAGTCCTGATGGAATGGGCTTCAGTGACCTGTGGAGCAGGAGTGGGTGAGCTGGGCTGGAGGGTGAGACCTCGATACGTCACAGACCTCTTCATTTAATGACAAACCCCTCCAGCTCTGCAGCTGGATGTAGGGGATGTCCCATGAGGTAAACTTGGCACCTCGAGTTCAGCCAGATCAGATGAACCCGAGATGGGCACCCAAACTTTTTACCAGGCTCACTGGAGCCAGTTTGGACCTTGAGAAGTTTGATGACAGCTGTTTCCTGTTATATTTCTGAAGGAATAAAAGAGCAAAGAAACACCTGAGGCATGCTCTTAGCCAGCCAGGAAAATGACCCCCAGCTGACTCCCCAAAAAAAACAAGGCTGAAAAGGGAAACCTTTTCTGATGGGGGGTAGCTCATGCTGTTATTGGTGTTGATGTTCTTCATGGAGATCAGAGTGATGCTGTTCCCCTTCTGGCTCGTGTCTGCTGAGCAGCTGCCAAGGAGAGAAGGAGATATTAACTCCTCTGAGAAACAAGACAGGGAATCACAAAATCACAGAGTCACTRAGGCTGGAAAAGATGTGCWAGATCATYGAGTCCAGCCTTTGAGMAGTCACCACSTTGTCACCCAGCCCAGAGCACTGACTGCCATGTCCAGGCATTCCTTGGACACCTTCCGGGACAAAGTTTCATTGCCCCGAGCTGGAGGCAAACAGGCAAGGCTGAGGCTGGTACAGGGGACCAGGTTTGGCTTCCACTGCCCACTGAGCTGCTGTCCTAATACAGCCCCATCCTTAGTGAGTTACAAGCCTTAGGAAGGTGGAATTCCTCCTTTTTCCTATCCTGAGGGCTGTAAAGTGTATTCAGTATCAATGGAGACTTTGAGATCTGTGAGCCCTGAGCATTGTCGTCTCTTATGGCATGTTCTGCCTTAGTGGCTTCAGATCCCTTGGATCATGATTATTAAGGGTATTTGGAAACCATTGATGTTGATGCAAATTTGGTACCTAAATATTTACAGACTTGGCTCCCTGTGTCCTTTGTCCCTTTCCAAAGCAGGGTTTAGGAAACTATCAGATGGAAAAATAGGAACAATATGTTTTGGTCCCTTCCAGCTCTTGTTTCCTGCTGTTTTCCCACGTTCAGCCTCTCCTCTGCAGTAGCAGTGATGGACTGTGGGGTTCTGATGGACCATCCTCTGCCTCAGGCTTCACTTCCAAAGCTCTCTGAGCTGCRGCTTCCTTGTCCTGCTCTCGCTCGGTAACAGTAATGGAAGATATCTGAGATTGTTTTGASATTGAAAAACTCAAGTTTACACCTCAAGTCTGTATCTAGGCAAGGAAGAGAAGCAAACTGCTTTGGGAAGATGATGAGTCTTCTCAAATCTCAGTGCAGCTTGGAAATGAGGTCCCTAAATATACCTATTTCTCTATCAGAGGATGAGGTGTTATCAAAGCTGATATTTCTTTTCTGCCTCTCTCAAAGACATCTTGAGATGCTTCCTTTCACCCAAAATAACCAAAGCAGACTCTTTTCCTTGCTAAAATTAGCTCTGGGATAAAACAGGCACTCTCAATCAGATGTGGATAGCATGATCAGCCTTACCTCTCTGATACCATGGAGGTTCCTGGTTTCTGTTTGTCTGAGGGGAGAAAAGCAGTYGGTAATGTAGAGGTGAGAAATCATCCCAGCTAAGCCATAAAATAACTCAGCTCTAGTCAGAATTACCTTGTACAGGGATATAAATCAAATCTCAATTGGAGATTGGAGATATTGTGGGGGAAGCTTGGGAGTTGATTGGAGAAAATCCTTCAACCAAGGGGACATACAGGCAGGACCTGCTGGCCCTGCTGCCTGTTCACTCACCAGCACCCTTTGGGCTTTAGGAAGRTGTCTGCCTTGCTGCAGAGCAGCCTTGCCCTCTGCTGGGCACTGCTKAGTGGGAAATGGGATTCCTAGGCCAAAGGAGGGTCAAAGTCCATGACTTTTCTGGAAGAGCTGCCCACCTCTTGGAATTTGAGTGCCTTGAACTTGAGACCACGTCCAGAAGGGCAGGGCTGGGGTTCTAGCGAGGAAGTCACACTGCATTCCCAACTGCTCAATCCATGTTCCAGCCTGGCTTCAAAACCTCCCCACCACTGTGTAAGCTTTTCAAATGCATCCTTTAGGAATTGCCAGATCCACATGGAAGCTGGTGAGTTGTTCATGGGAAGTACAGATTCCCCCAGAAAAATACCTTCTGAGTCCTTGGAGTGGTTGCACTTGAACCTCAGGCTGACCACGCTGACCAGGATGATGACCACCACTATCAGGATAACAACAAAGCTAATGACACCTGGGGATGGAGGAGAGAATTGTCTGAGCAGCAGAGAGACTTTGACATCAAAACTTGGGTAGGAAATCAATATTTTCATTAATGTGAGTACGGTATGTAATATGCAGAGAAGCAAACAGTTGTTAGAGTGAATGGCTTTATCCTCTTGTGTTTTAACTTCAAAGGGCTTCTGATGAATACTTAATCAATAAATACTTAATTGATAAGGGAGTGCCAGGAGAGCAGGAATCAGSTGATTACACTGGGGATTGATAGGAATCAGTATGTTCTGGCTACAGTTGGTAAATCTTATCCCAAAAGCGTGTAAAGMCAGATAAATAAGTAATGTAGCAGGGAGAGACAAGCTAAAGCTGTGGGTGATGTTATCCATCCCGTAAACCACGTTTAGACACTTTAAATGCAGATTTGGTACTGATGTCAGGCCTCAATGAATCAAACAATTCTTTGCACAGGACATTTGTCTTGCTAAGAATCTCTCAGACTTAGAATCCTGGAATCATGGAATGGTTTGGGTTGGGAGGGACCTTAAAGCCCATCCCATCCMACCCCCTGCCATGGGSMAGGRMWMCYTYCMMYKKYCCMRGSTKSYYCMARSCCCMAWKKYCMRSCYKGSCYTKGGSMMYTYCMRGGRWYCMRGGGSWGSCMMMRSYTYYYYKGGSMMYCTGTGCCAGGGCCTCATGAAGTCCAAACCAGTGTGGCTTGGTGAAACAGAGCCTCTCCTCTCCCCAGATGGCACAAGAYCTTACCAAAAGCCGCCACTGTCAGTGGTGATTTCTCATCTGTCGGGCTGGGCTCGGGCACRTGGCTGGAGGAGTTCGGTGTTGGGGTGACAGGCTCTGAGGTGYCTATAGAGGGGAGAAAGGTAGATTTACATAGAAGTCTTTCTTCTAAGGCTGGGAAGAGGATTCCTAGCAATGTTAGAGGACCTAACTCTCACTTGCACATTTTTGAGGAGATCAAGTTCGGATCCTGGCCAAGCCCATCAATCTTAACAGCAAAGTGAGCAAAACCTGTGTGGAATCATTGCCTTGGTGGGGCCCCTTTTATGGACAAGCTAAGAACACCCAGTCCTTCTGGGACTCCAGGGAGGAAAATCAGCATGGCAGGTCAAGGTCAGCCCTGGCAGTGTGTTTGAGGGGAGATTTTGTCCTGGCTCCTTTCTTTTACAATTTTTCCTCACCTTTCCTGCTGTGACTCACACTTTCTGTTTCCAGGCTAAGAGATTGCCCTGAAGTGCTGCTTCTGCAGAGCTTTACAGGCTTTCCACGGGATAGATGGGATGTTCAGCACCCCTGGTATTTGTTGGCCATTCTCCATGCTGCCCTGAAGACAGCAGTATGATGGCCTCGCTGCTGGCTGTGGAGAAGAATATAAAATATGGAGCAGGAATCACCTCTCTGCGAGGAGGAAGCACCTTGAGTCACTGATGTCGTGGTGCTTTCATTCCTCATAGGATGCTGRCCTGCACAGAGAGACACAGAATGTGAGTCTTGATCTCCAGTGTCATCTAAGAACCAAAGCAATTAATTGGTACCTGGAGAGGAGAATGGATTCATAATAGTGCTRATGATACCTGGGAAACATGGAATTAATACTTGCACTCCGTACTGAAATCTTCCCACCAAACTTACTTTGTACTATTTTCCATGTCCAAATGGAAACCTAGGGAACCAAAATTCAAATGCCCTTCTATAAACTCCTTAGGGTCTGCAGTCCCAGGTGCAGGTTTGGGGCAGAAACAGCAAGGGAAGGCTGGAAGACTGCACTGTGAAGATTATATATTTGTTATAGCTCATAAACATAGAGATTTTAAAATAAATCTACTTAGGGGAAGAAAAGTTGCAGAATGTGGGTGTGGATTGACTGCTTGGCTTGTCCCTAGGACTTGAAATGAGTGGATTTGCTATCGTGGGTTATCTAGAAGTAACGAAACTCGTTTGAGTTGGGCTGACTTGTACACCATGTGTAGTCTAGTTGTGGCAGKAGAGGTTTGTCCAGTTCTCAGTGGGATAAATGGAGAATGTGAAGCTGCTTGGTTTGTGACAGCTGCTTCCAGTGCCTGTGCAAGGAAATGTAAARCCAGCCCGTGTGTTTCACTTGTACAGAGCAAGAACATCCTTTGCTGCCTCCAGGCTGTTGTTGAACAGCCAGAGTGTCTGCATTGACCTTAATGAGCAGCTACAGGCCCTGCCAGGAGACTAAAAGTGATACTGCAGAGCTTCAGAGGAACATGTTTAGGTCATGTAGGATTTTCTTCCCTGCTTTCCCATCCCCATCTTCCCTGCAGCAGCGTTGGCCAAAGGGATGTGAYGTCTGGAGAGATGTGCACAGCTCCTGGCACTGCCCTGGGGAGCAGCTGAACCTGGTCCTGTCCCACAGAAAACTCCCCAGTTTTGGAAGGTGATTTTTCCAAAAGCCAGAAGAAAAAGGAGAAAAGGCATGAAATAACCAATCTAACTGTTTCAGAAGCCACATGGAATAAAACAGTCTGGAGAAGCAGGGTCTGCTGCTGTACAGTTTCCTCTCCCAGTCACTGAATTCTTTATTTCATTATGAAATTGTTCTTCTAGGCAGAAACGATGGTTTGCTGAGCCTGGCATGGATACCCCAACCCTGGAAAAAGCTGGGTCTCACACAACAGGAGACCTGGCTTTTGGAAGCATCAGCATCTATAGTCAGAGATGTGTGGAACCTCTCAGTGATGAATCAGGGTTGGAATGAACAGCAATCTGCTCTGAGCAAAGTGCTCCTGGCTTTGCTGCACACAGCCATGCTGGGTGGGCATCTGTGTGGGCACAGCTGACCATGGGYTCCTGACCTTGCTCATGTTAGTCATCTGAAAGGTACTTGCAGAGGCAGAGCAGTTTCTTGACCATTGCAGATTTTTAAGGTTGAATTTTYAATGGGGAATCATCTGAGTTGTCAGATTTCAGTCGTCCAGTTTCTTGGATTCTGCTTTTATTCCCAGCAAATTCTTAGTGGATTCTCTAATTTGTGCTTACAAGTTTAAGGGTTAAGCAAATTGTCAAAAAGCAAAATTATATTTATTTAAAAGGATCCTAAAAGGGCTCCCTTCTCCTTAACATAGATCCATTGTTCAGCTGCTCAAGTTCATGCCAGCACAGGATGTTAAGAGCATTTGACCTTGTGTTTTATTACTGCTTATAAGGACACCAGATGTGATTTTGGGTGTTAATGGTGGTTCAACCCCCCAAAAATACTCGTGCTTAGATAACCTGTGTCATAAGAATGAAGCAAACTGATTGCCATGAAATTATCTGATCTTATTGTTACTCTACAAAAGGACAAAGTACCTTGAGGTGKTGGAGAAGGAGCTTCTGTGCTTCTGTTTCCACTGGACTTATCCTCTAGATAAAGAAAACATGGGAAAGGACAATTAACTTTTGAAACCACAAAAATTCCACTTTGGAGAGCTGTTGGGTGTCCATGGAGTAAAAGTCTTTGTTTGCATGGTACTTTCCCTCCAGACAAACATCAGGATTCCCAGTTAGCAAGGTGTGGAGTCAGTTAAGAATGTACCTGACAGGTGAGCTTGGGAGAGGGAGGCAGGGGAGACTGGAGCTCCTTTATTTGATAAAGCAYGATCTGGCTTCTCTGATATGGGTTTGGCCTATGCTTTTGGGGAGCTGGAATGAGCTGCTCTTTCAGCAAAGACTCAGAGAAATTCAATATTTGCAGAATTGCTGAATAACCAGCACAGTGTGGACTAGCCCAATATTCTGATGCCCGCAGTTTGGCATGGATAGGGAGGGAGGCACAAACAGATCCTGCCTGAGCAAATATTTGAGTTTTCCATCCTTACCTCGCTCAGTGGTTGCTGTCAGGGTTGTTGTGGTGGTGGGGGAGGATTTGGCTGTAGTCTGAGGTCTCACCTCACCCACAGAGGTGAGGCTCAGGTTGGTGGGTGGTGTTGATTTTACCGTCGGCTCTGTAGGGAAATTGTAGCATTACTKCAAAAAGTTCAGCTCAGAAACCACTTGGAGAGGGCAGAGCTATCACAAAGAGCCCTCAAACTCCTCGAGAGTTAGGATTAATCTGCTAGGGACAGCATGGAAATAGCCTTCAACCTGCTCAGAGTCAAGGAGCTCTTGTCCTTTGGAATTCGCTTTTGCTCTTTTCACTGCTGAGCTGGCAGAGCTCAGCAAACACATGGAAAAGGTCTGGGGTTTGTCTCTGCTTCTTTCCCTGCTTTGAAAAGTGAAGTGTTTTGTCACTGGACCCTTGAACTGCCTGGCACCCACGTGATCATTTCCTTGTGTTCTGAAATGCCAACTTTCACATTCCATTTCACTGAGAGTCTCTAAACACAAATAATTCAGCTCTTGAAGTGGTCCAGAGGCTCCATCCTCTGCCTCAACCTGCTACTCCAAACTGCACCCRATCCAGAGCAAGATGGGGGGGAAAAAGCTTTTAAAAATCCCTCTGCAAGGAAGAGTGGATCACTAGCTGGGAATTTATAGGCAAGTTCCTTGTCTAGACTTCTCTTGGCTTTCCAATAAATTGAGAAGAGGGTAAAAAAKGTTTCAAGGTTAGTCTGAGRTTTTYTTYCCCCTTTATCTAAATGTKTCACTGAAATACTAGAATTTAGAATGAAATCTCTTTTAAGTTCCTTTTTTTTTTCTGCAAGGCTTGCAAGCAGAAGCTGAGATCTTTTTGAGATCTTATTCTGTAATATTTTTGGTGTCCAAAAATACACCTCCTCTACTTTGGAGGAGTAGCTATGCTTAGATTTTTTTTTTCCTGAAGCATAGCAAGAAGAGATCTGTCTCCAGAGATTCCATGGACCCTAACAGATGTRGATCTGGAGCTGAAGAGATAATTTATTGTGTAATTAGTTTCCTGTACWTGTCACAGAATCATAGAAAGGTTTGKGTTSAAATGGATCTTAAAGAGCATYGAGGTTGGATGGGGCTTGGARCAACCTGGGATAGTGGAARGTGTCCCTGTCCTGGTGTCMCTGTCCTGGCAGGGGATGGAATGGGATGAGCTTTAARGTCTCTTCCAACACAAACCATTCTGGGATTCTATGATTCTACTCTATGATCATCTCATTTCCCCTATTCAATGCAGTGATTTCTTCTCCCCTGTTTTTGCTCACACCTGTGCCTYGATCCCTCTGGGGTGAGTTGGCTGGATCAGAAGCCCTGACACCACAACATTTCCTTCCTCCTCACCACTGTCCTCTGCACAGCCCCAACCTGTGGGCTGAGCTCAGAGCAGTTCCACACTGGGATGTCCCTGAGCTGCTCTCCAGCTGGGCGTTACCTGAGGTTTGGTTCTTTACTTCGGGGCTGTGTGTTGTAGGTTGGGATTGACCTGGAACACAAGCAGAGACACACAGGTGACATTTCCAGGTTGGTGGATCCCAYAGAGAGGGTTGAAGGGTGAGCCAGAAAGGGGCCATGGTAGCCAGCGAGAGCAGAAGGGGTGAGTGGCACAAGAGACCCTGAGGAGAGGGTTTGTCACTGGTGTGGCTGGAGGGACAAAAGAGATCTTGGCTCTGAGGATCCATAGATTCATAGCTGCTGGGAAACAGCTGGGGAAAAGGGGARCAAAGATGAGGCAGAATCCCTCTGCTTTCCCCAGGCTCCCTGGAACACAGCCTCACTCTGTTCCAGACAAAAACAAGCCAAGCCAAGTGACCCTCTGGGGCACAGTGCCCTTCATGAACCCTGGAAATCTGGGGGTGAATGGTAATGGATGGGRCAGGCAGAGGCAGGATCTGGGAGAAGGTCCCTCAGCAGATGGGAATTTTGAATCAGGTTCCCATTTGGGGGCTTTCCATTTGCATCCCCACATTTCCACATGCATCCACATCCAAACAGACCCATAAAGCACATCACAGCCCAGAGGTACCTGTTCCAGCAGGGGTGGAGGAGTTTGTGGAAGCTGTAGAACCTGAAAAAAAGAGCAGGAGTGTTAGTGTTGCTCAAAGGTGATGGTCATTAATGCTCTGCTCTTCTTGCTCTCTGTGTGGCTCCTTGGGTTTTCCTCATCTTGGAAYGACTTTGAAATACCRGGTTYCCCCAAAYRCATTWGCACAGAAGTAGTAACTGAGYCAGTAGTTACTGAGTGATACAAACWCTGAATGTGATACTATCAGGCTCTGAGTAAATCAGCACTGGAGTTTATCCAATTGGGATAAATGTCCTCTCTGCAGCTGAACCCTTTGGGTGGCCATAGAAATCCATGGGGTCATTCCCTCCCTGTCAGCTGTKTGCCTCAGCTCAGCCTTGGCAAGGAAGGGGGTGTGACCTGTGTGCTGGAGCTCTTCAAAGTTTTAAGACACATTTTGGACCCTTTGTTCCCTTGAGACCTTAAGGACTGGATGGATGAGGTTTGTAAAGGCTGCCAGGAGCTATTCTCCTCTCTGGGAGAGGAGATGGGACTGTTCTCTCTGTCCCATGTACTGGGATCCTGGGAAGCTGGCTGAAGCTGTGTGAGTCTGGAGGCAGCTGCAGCCCTCAGGAGCTGCCTTCCCTGTGGGGCTGGGTGATCCTGTAGGTCCAYGCAAGGCTGTAGGTGTTTCACTGAMTCAAATTCTTCAACTGAAAAGTTTTGTTCGCTTTTGTTTATTTGTTTGCTCTTCTTTTGGATTCATGACAAAGCATCCCTGCCCCAATCCCTCATATTGCATCTGTGTTTTCCTTGAGCCCCAGCTCCTGAAATCCTGTGCTCGTGGAATCAGAGCAGAACAGAATAGAAYAGAATATTTTGGGTTGGAAGGGAACTTTCAAGATCATCTAGTCCMACCCCAAGGGTTAGATGAGAAGCCAATTAAAAATGCTGCCCTTGAAAATGGGAGAAAGAAATGTCCCCCACTTGAGGACAAGACCTGGAAAATGTAAATACACTTTAAATGCTCCAATCAAACCCAGCTGGTTTAACTTTGGGAAGGTGACTTTGAGTCTGTCATTGCTGGAATGTACATCCTAATTGGGATTTTAAAGTGGTTATTGCTGATGACCCTGGTGCTCTCTGTGGTGAAGTTTAATGAAAGAAACTACATTTCAGGTACAGAAATCAGCGGAATTTGACTCCACTGGTGATCCATCTCACCGTAATCCCATGGGAGCTACAGGATTTGGACAGAAAGGGACAGCAGGGAAGGTTAAATCCTTCCAGTCCTCTCATGATGTCCCAGTGGTCTGTGGTGGCAAAAGTGCCTTTGCAGGGGATGCAGGGCAGAGCACAGCTAGGCAGTGCCAGCCAGGGCACAGCACTGTTTGTGTGCCTGTTTGCAGCCAGAGCCTGCCCCTCCTGGGGCAGCTGCAGCTCAGCTGCTGCTTCACATCTCTCCTGAGCCAGCCTGTGAGAGAGATCTTCTCCAGGCCCCTTTCTCACAACAGAGGGGACCAGACGCGTCTCAAACTGTGTAGCTCTGACCCATCTCAGACCTCCAGCCTCCAACACCCCATAATGGCTTCAAACCAAAAGAGAGCAGGTTTAGTTTGGATATTGGGAAGGGAATTGTTCCCTGGGAGGGTGAGGGGGCCCTGGCACAGGGTGCCCAGAGAAGCTGTGGCTGCCCCTGGATCCCTGGCAGTGTCCAAGGCCAGGCTGGACATTGGGGCTGGGAGGAGCCTGGGGTGGTGGAAGGTGTCCCTGCCCATGGCAGGGGTGGGATGAGATGAGTTTTAAGGTCCCTTCCAACCCAAACTGGTCTGGGATCCCATGATTTGATACCAGGAGCTGTAGGGTGATGTAGATGAACTTYGGAGTAGGTCCATGAGCTGCTGGTTCCTGGGGGAGGCTGAGAGCCCTGCAGGGATGAGGGTCTG
The DNA here is from genome assembly GCF_030028575.1 of Malurus melanocephalus. Classification (NCBI taxonomy): domain Eukaryota; kingdom Metazoa; phylum Chordata; class Aves; order Passeriformes; family Maluridae; genus Malurus; species Malurus melanocephalus. The sequence goes on from NW_026623603.1 coordinate 502,483, forward strand.
GAAGGAGACCCTCAGCACTGAGTGTGGTTTTCCAGGACCTGGCTCAGAGCTCACMCTCAGTACCTTCTGATTGATCTCATTTTCCTCATGGAATTGCTTTTGAGCCATAATTGTTTTTGTATCTGAGGCTTTATGACAATGATCCCGGCCAAACAGGAAGTGTGTAGACCATGGTGAAGACATAATAAAATGTGGTCWGTTCCCACACACCATTTGGCTGTGAAAATCAGGCCGGACTTTTCAGACCTTTTCCACATTTTTCTCTTTTAATTTACTGGGCAGCAGGCTGGGAAAATTGTCCTGTTCAGTGCATGAAAAAGGAGACAGGATCAGATCTTTCATTATACAGAGAGGAAGGGACTGATTAGTTTTCTAAATCCATTTGGAGCAAGATCAGAAAACAAGGACCTTTATCTGCAGCAAGGAAAAGGGAGTCTGGGCAACAGGAACCTGCCTTAACACAAGAATAGTGGGGTGCTAGGAGCGATTGTCTTGGAAAATTTGTGGAATTTCCTTCTCTAGGAGTTTTGAAGAGCAAGTTAAAGGGGTGTCAGGGTAGTAAGAGACTGGGTTATGAGCAGCTGTATCATCACCTGCTAGATAAAAATATAATGAAGAAAAACCCAAATATTTTAGACATGTTTTCTCTTCTGAAAGAGGTAGAAATGCTTCTTTTGAGGAAGGGGAGATTCTGGATATGGTTTGCGAATGCCCTAAGATACTTTCTATAGTCAGCACAAAAAATAATGTGCTGAGATCATAATTGGGGGGGGCGTTAGTATCCTCCAGCAGCTGCCAGACTCAAACAGCTCCTGTTTCTCCAAAATTCCCTTGCAGGACCCCTTGTCATGTTTTCCTGTGGGGAGAAGTAGCTGTTTGTGACACTTTTAAGGAAATGTTCACAAGTGCTTCTTCATGCACATGGTATGAAATTCCTTATGCCTCTGGGTGTGAAATGGACATTTCCTCTTTCCTCATTCCTCATGGACAAATTCCTCATTCCTCTGGGAAGCACCCAGAATCACTGGAGACAGAGCTGCTGTCTGCACTTAGCCTTTGCCAAAGGAAAAGGGGAATGAAGGCTCTGAGCTGGCCTTTTATTCCACCATTTTTGGTGCAGATGAGGAGAAATCTGAGAGCTTGAGCACAGCCTCTAAGGGATGGGAGGAACCTGAGCGTGAGGGAGGTGAAACTGCACTGTCGTGCTATCCCTGATGGGACCATCCATGGGTGATTTCCAGTATCCCTGGCACTAGGACCAAGAACATTGTATTCAACACTTCCTTCACTGCAGCTCATCCTGTCACTGTGGGTCCCACTGGAGAACTTTGGAAGCTCTCTGTTTGCAAAACGAAACCTTGGGTTATTGTCAATAAGATGAAAAAGCCTTTCTTTTTTGCCCCCAGTGCTCCTGGAGTTCACAGGCTGAGTCAATGTTTGCCCTGCTGTGGAGAGGCCAAGGGATGGAGATCCCTTCTGGCATTTTGCTCCGGAATAAACGGCCCTGGCTTCTCTAAACACATCCACGCTTTATTTCAAAGTGGAGCAGGCCTGGCTCTGACTTCTGGCTGCTGCCGCTTGTTATGCCTTCCCTGCCAACTCAAATAAGCAAAAGTCCTGTTCTGTTGGGTGYTTTCTTTGGGGAGGGTGCTCAGCATCCTGGATCCCACAGGAGTGGGATGGATCTGTGCAAAGCAGGATGAGACCCAGCTCCCATTGTGGGGCCGGGCAGCAGGATGGGGWTGAACAAAACGCGCCACGCGTCGCGGCTCCCCACAGACATCCCAGGGGAATCTGGAGTTGGAAACCATTCCCTCCCGGCRCTGCTGCCAGCACAGAGAGCCCTGGCTGCATAAACAGCTCCCAGCAACAATGGGGACGCGGCCGGCGCAGCTGGAATTGCAATAAACATCAAAGCTCTTCCATGAGCATCAGCGCTGCCAAGGCGTTGGATGYGTGTTTGGGTGCAAAGGATTTACAGTGCCTGTGCAATCCCAGGTGGAAACTCGGGGCTGGCTGAGGGATTTACAATGGGAAATGTGACTTTCTGCTAGTGCTGTCATGGGAAAGTCCCGGGTACCCAGCAGAGCTGCAGGGCTGCAAGGAGCATGTCAGAGCTGTAGCTGCATTTTGCACTCAGTGCTTCCCGGTTAATTTTTCCAATGGATAAACAGGAGAATTTTGGATTTGTTATTTGCAGTAGTTCTTCTGGATGTGTCCATACTGGAAGCCTTTCCATTGAAACTTTCCTCATGGCAGCTGAGATATTCCCAGAGCCAGCAGCTCACCCCATTYGCTCCTCAGCACAAAAAGAGAGTGATGTCAACCAAAAGGTGAATTTTAGGTATTTCTGCTTTGGTATTATTTTTGGCAATTGTAGACATTTAAAGAATAGTTTTTCCATCTCCTCACCAAAGATAGGGATACTTTAAACCCCCAAACTTTGCCAGGGGCCTTGGGCCAGCTGTTGGAAAGGCTTCAGCAGGGTTTAGATCAGGCTCAAGACAGGCTTGTGCTGTCTACTCTGTGTTCATAGAGGGATGGAGTCACTGGGGAGGACTCCTGGCTCTGGTRTGGAATYCCAGGGACTGGTYCTGCCCACTCAGAACTGCTGATGGRGACAGACCATCTCTTCCCAGTGACRAGGAACCCCAGACTMCTCTTTTCCCTGGCAGTTCTGGGGGGATGTCCCACCTGCAGAGCYCATGGGGCAGTGCTGTCCCTCGGTGTCACCCTGTGCTTGAAAATGCTTTCAGAAAAGAGATACAGCAGCCTAAAAAYAGGCTTTTCAACTCATATATTGGCACTTCTGTCAGATGACCCATCACAAAAAAACCCACCAACCACTTAACACAGGTGCAGCCATTTCCTGGGTGGAACACAGTGGTAGTGAGCAATACCCCCAATTCTTAGAACTTCCACGTGGAAAAAAAAAAATCCTCTGTTAGGAAACCTGGAAAGCAGAGAGCTCAACCAAATATATTCCGTGCCTAAATAAAGTGTCTCTGCCTTRAGGGTCTCACAGCAGAACAGGTGGGGTGGGAATTGTGGAGGAGAGAGAGAAAAATGTTGTTCAGTGGGCCGGATAACTGACAGCCTCAATCAGGGCCAGATCCACAGAAGTATTCAAGTGTCTAATTCCCAAATGGCATGGGGGGATTGGCAACTCACTGCCAAGTGGTTCTGAATTGTAATGACTCAGTCAAAGTGTTATGGAAAGTTTAGAGAGCCAGGAATTAATCCCGGATCTCATCAGCAATTAAAATTAATCGTTGCCTTCCTCTGCCCGTCCTCAAGGGCTGGGCATCCTCTGCAAGCATCACGCTCCRTGCTCCTCTCTGGTGAACCAGTCTGGAAGCAGATCTTAGTGGGAGGCAATTAAAAACYGTTTGGATGCAGAAAACAACCCGGGAGACAAACAAAGCAGGGAAGCTGCGTGCGGAGCGGCTCGGCCACACCACCGTGCTGCCCAGGGCTGGCTTTCCGTGGTAAGGGGTTGTTGCTGGAAGGAAAACCAGCATGGCTTTTCTCCTGACATCCCCAACAATGCTCTCTGGGGAGCAGACACCTGCTCCACCAGGYTGCTGCTCCATCACCCTCCCAGCTGCTCACTGGTTCCAGTTTCCTCCTGACCTGCTTRTTTCAGAGCTCTGGTTTTGCTCCTGATTGTTTGCAGTGCTGGTGGTGTGGGTCCTGTCCTTCTCCTGGCTCTGCTGCTCCTCAGGTTTAGTGCTGGGTCTGGGATTTTGGAGGAGAAATCACTCCATGCCCAGTGCAAATGGRGGGACCACCTAACCAGGTGCAATTGCAGCCTGTGCTTTTTCCCTACCTAAAGTTTCAAATAATAATGTTATTTATTAGCAGAACTCACAGCACTTTACAGAGGAGACTTTCCAAATTTCCCCCCAAASTGATTATTCTTTGCAGTAATTCCAAGATTCCCCAGGTTCTTTTGAGTGTTGTGGTGTTCCTGAACCACCAAGCAGGAATGTGACCTGCTGGGACTGGTTCTGGAGACAAGGTGTGAGAGGGGCTGGTGATTTAGGGATTTCTCATAATTCCTGTTCTTTCTGCTTGCTTTTCTTCAGTGTCCTGGCTTGAGTGCCCGAGGAGGAGATGAAAGATGTTCCTGCCTGGAAGTGGTTCAGTTCTGGGCTCTGTGCAGCTGCTCCTCAGGTGCTGAATCTCACAGTAAGCAACAGCCACAGAGCAGGGAATGCATCTTGGCCTGGCAATTCATCTGAGTTCAGATTTTAGGTGAGTGCCCCTGGTGATATCATCCTGGTTTTATTCCAGATTTCATAACTCTTTATGCATCCCCCAGTGTGGCCAGCAGGGGAGAGGGGGATTCTTCCTCTCTGCCCTGCTCAGGTGAGACCCCCCTGCAGAGCTGCCCCAGCCCTGGAATCCAACATCAGAAGGACCTGGAGCTGCTGGAGCCAGTTCAGAGGAGGCCACGGAGCTGCTCCCAGGGCTGGAGCCCCTCTGCTCTGAAGCCAAGTTGAGAGAGCTGGGGGTGCTCACCTGGAGAGGAGAAGGATCCAGGGAGAGCTCAGAGCCCCTTCCAGGGCCTAAAAAGGGGCTCCAAGAGAGCTGGAGAGGGACTGGGAACAAGGGATGGAGGGACAGGACAAGGGAGAATGTCCTTAACTGAAGGAAGCCAGATATTGGGAAGGAATGTTCCCTGGGAGGGTGGGGGGGGCCCTGGCACAGGGTGCCCAGAGAAGCTGTGGCTGCCCCTGGATCCCTGGCAGTGCCCAAGGCCAGGGGGGACATTGGAGCTTGGAGCACCCTGGGACCGTGGAAAGTGTCTCTGCCCATGGTGGGGTTAGGATTGGATGAGCTTTAAGTTCTCTTCCAACCCAAACTGTTCTGTGATTCTCTGATTGATGGAAGAGGTCATTTTATTATCCCCATTTCATACCTGGGGAGAACAAGGCAGGGGAGTGTCCCATGGCTGTGACAAGTGACAGATATAAAACCCAGTGCTCCTTTATCTCCATCCAGTGTCTCATCAGCTGGGACATGTTTCTCCCACATTTCTAATCACACTGATTTCTGTGTGATTTGAAGATTTTTAGCAGCTCCAGGGTCACTTCTCACTAATGTATGAGAGGAGCTTGTTGAATTGCACGTGTGGAGCTATGCTGGCCTCAGGAGCATTCTGAGCCTGCAGCTGTGCCTGCTGGTGGTGGAAAAGGTGGAGGAGACCCCCCTTGTGATCCTTCTCCTGCCCAGAGCGAGGAGTGGGTGCCCTCAGTGCCAGCCCTGATTGGCCTGGGCTGTGGATGGACACACTCCACACCTTTGTGGACCCCCACAGCTCCACATCTTTGTGGACCCCCACAGCTCCACAGGAGCTCTCTGTGCCTCCTCTTTATTCACGGTGGTAAACCCAGGCCACAAGCTTTGCTTCCATACCCTGATGTCCCTGTCCCATCCCTGTGTCCCAGACAGCAAAACCTTGCTCTCAGGGACCTGGCCCCAAGGCAGTGATTTCTCATGAACAAGAGGGTAAGAAGTACTCCCCAACCTGTGAAATCCAACTGCCAGTGAGATCAAACCAAGATTTAACCAAATCCCTGCTCCTTCATCAGATTTATAGTAAGTTGAGCTACAACATTAGGGGCAAAGTCTCCTTAAACTTTTATAACCCCAAAAATCCACAGCTACAGACACTGGAGGGGTCTTTGCTCCTTCTGCTGTGCTGGGGTGATTCTGGTGAGAGAGAAAGCAGCCACCCAGCCCTTCAGTCTGTGACAAAGACCAAATAATGGAATCCCAGACCAGTTTGGGCTGGAAGGGTCCCTAAAGCTCATTCAGTTTCCATGCTCACCATGGGCAGGGACACCTCCCACTGTCCCAGGGTGCTCCCAGCCCCAATGTCCAGCCTGGCCTTGGGCACTGCCAGGGATCCAGGGGCAGCCACAGCTKCTCTGGGCACCCTGTGCCAGGGCCTCCCCACCCTCCCAGGGAACAATTCCTTCCCAATATCCCATCCATCCCTGCCCTGTGGCAGTGGGAAGCCATTCACCCTTGTCCTGGCACTCCATCCCTTGTAAAGAGTCTCTCTCCATCTTTCCTGTAACTCCTTCAGACACTGGAAGGACTCAATGAGGCTACCTCAAAGCTTTTCCAGGCTGAACAATCCTGATTCTCTCAGCTTTTCCACATGGTGGAGCTTCTCCATCCCTCTGMCCATCCCAGTGCCTGCTCCAGACTCACATGGGAGCTTCTCCCTTGCCAAGGTGGTCGGGTCATGCCAGGGGGCTCCTCTGAGAAGCAGAGCCAGGAGAGCTCCCAGCTGGGGTGGGCCTGGGGCCTTTGCTGGTGCTACACAACCACAGCTCCCCTCTCTAGCCTGGTTTCCCAGCAGGAGCATTCCTGCCTTGGGACACCAGCACTGCCTCCTGCAAGGACACCTGTTGTTGACTCACCTAYTGTAAATGGGACATAATTCCTGGAAGCAGATCTGCAGAGTCATCCCAGGGGTTTCATGTTACCGAAGGGAGCAGCTTGTTGTGTGAACAAACATTTCACCAAACCACCTCCTGCTTTCTCTTCCTTGTTCACCACCTCCTGCTTTCTCTTCCTTGTCTCACCCTTCACTGAGGAATTTGCTTTAGGATGCCCTGGTTTGGGGATGCAAGTCTGGAATCTGGTGCCTGTCCTTTAGCTGCACCCCATCTTTTTGATTCTATTGAAAACAGATCTCAAAGCACACCTCTGGTTTTGAAATACCAGATTTCTCCTGGCATTATCCATCCACAGGTTGCGGCACAGATAAGGAGAGCAATGGATGGAACAACAACAGTGGGAAATCCTGCTGGATTTTCATCAGCTCTGAGGAGGAATTTTTTCAGTGGAAATCTTTTGTCTGGTAAACGCCTGCCCATTGTAATGGAAATTGTCCATAGGAAGAGGTTTGTTTGGACAAATTTTCTGCTAAGTGTTTCTGGGGGGAGGAAAACCRAGTTGGACATGTTCCAGACCTTCTCAATTAAACAATTTCAAAATAATAGCTTGAACCTCACTTTTTTGAACCTCCCTGCAGAAATAACCATGAGAACAGAGAAGTTTAATTTAAGAAATGATAAATTGATAAATACTGAATTTGTATTCAAAAGCAGGCAAAAGCAAGAAAGGCCTATGTGGAAACAGGCATGTGTTAGTGTCCAATCCGAGCTAATTCTCTCTCTCCTCAGGGTTATCTCAATCTCCCCCTGGGCAGGGAGCCTTGTCCAGAGCCCTTATTTCCCTTTTCCATCTGCCTGTGTGCCAGGAAACCAGCAGCATCACAGACCAGATATGCCCCTCTCACTAAACTGCTATTTGCCTTGTGCAGGAGCTTCCCCCAGGGGCTGCACCACCTGAGGGACTTGCTGTAAAATTAAAAATGAAATGAAAAAGCCATTTCAGAGCTGTTGGATCAGTGCAGAGAGGAAGCCAGGACACGTTCAGGGGAAGGCCGCTGGTTTGGGAGTGGTGTGATGGTGCTGTGACCTTGGAGTCCCTGTCCCCTGATTTTGGACAGGTGGCTTGGAGAGGATAGAGTGATGCTCTCAGGCCTGAAKGATGGAGGATGGCATCCCATCCACCTGAAGCTGCAGCAGCCAGGTGCTCCTGGGAGCTGGAATTCCAGGCAGTGCCTCTGAGTCCTGCTCTGTGAATCTTGGTGTGCTGCAGCCCAGCTGGGGAAGGGGCCTGACCCCCTCTGCTGCATTCCGGTCCCATAAAAACCTTCCAAGCAGTTTGAAGAGGAAAAACGGCATTCTGAGTGGGCATGAAGGAGTGTCACAGGGTGGCCAAGGGGCACAGAGCCTCTTGGTGAGATCCTTGATCTGATCCCAGGCACACCCAATCCCCCTCTGCTGAAGGCAGCAGYGTTGCCCTCTAATGAAGAGAGAAATTTTCCCATCCACCTGCCCTTATTTCTTGGAATTATCCAGCTACAAACTGAATTGGTTTCTATATTCTATGGAATGAGATGATCTTTCCTTTCCAACACAAACCATTCTGTGATTCTCTGCCTTTTAAAAAGCCCATTATTAGCAGCACAGTGGCTGTAACCCGAGGCAACTTCCATGGTTTAATGATAAAACCTYGGAGCTGGAGACACATTATTTTATATTCCTTTGAATGTATTACAGCTCCCAGCTACTACAGCTGTCAGCAAGGCAAGAGGTGCCTGACAATGCYGGCAAAAGCAACCTGTCATCCTTTGGAGCAGGAAACCAGCTCCTTCATCCCACACCTCGACYCGCATGGCAAAGAGAAGTTAAAGCACAATTACCCCAAAGCAGCAGAATTATTACAGCAAGGACGAGGTGTGCTCTGCACGAGCCTCACACATGGGCTTTGYATTTGTATTAATGAGAGGAAAAAGTACAAATAGTCATGGAAAAAATATTTTTGAGGAAAACAATGTTCTGTACTTTTAAGCATTCTGCTTTTACACTAATTTGACAAAAGCCACTTGCTACAAATGCCTCGGCATCGCAGCCCYCAGCAGAAACACTCCTTTCATTAACCAGGAAACAAATTTTTGTATTCCAGCACCGCTGAACAAACCCTGCAAACTCGACAAAGCCCCATTTTTCCTGACAGCCTGACTCCTGCCACCCCTGAGCAGCCTCTGCCTGGCTCCCTTTGGAGCCCCCCGTGGAATGGAGCCCCCCAAATCCCCCCGTCCAGGAGCGCCTGGTGCTCCCCAGGCTGTGTGGAGCAGCTCACCTGGGAGCAGCAGGAAGAGCCAGAGCAGTGGATGGCCGGACAGGAGCAGCATCTCCGCGGTGCTTTGTGGCTCACGGAGCCTCTGGCCATCCCGGGAGGGACGGGGAGCAGCGATCTGCCTGCCTGGGCTGACTCTCACCCGGCTTCCTGTCGAAGAATAGAAGGAAACGGGCTGAATTCACAGGGGAACTGTGTTTTTCAGCCCATTATGGCCGGGGAGGATGTGAGCCATCGCTTACCGRCGGCAGAGGAAACCTCGCCGAGCTGTGCTGTGCTTTCGGCTGCCATCACCGAGGGATGCCCTGCTCGGGGCCCCAGGAGCTTCCTGATGGGGCTGGGGATTTTTGGGAGATGTTTTGTGTGTGGTAGGATGTGTCCCACAGATTCCATCCCCCCACTTCAGCCCTGAGGGCTGTGTTGAGCCTCCMTGGGGTTGGTGCTGTTGGAGGAGCCTCTCCCCCACCTGAGAGGGGGTTTCTTGTACAACCCCGAGGAGTTTCAGAATAGCTGCTCCTTGTGGGGCCAGGGTAACTCAGCAGYTGGGTCTGCCCTGTAGCCTGTGCCTTGCTGGGCAGCTCCAGCCAGTCTGGGCAGTGGGATATGCCAACTTTGGGATGGTGGCTTTGGGATGCTGGCTGTGGGATGCTGTCCTTCAGGCAGCACTGCCTCCCTCTCTGCAGGACACACAGAACATCTGGGCTTTGMCCCACCCCATCCCCAGTTCCTTGAGAAGGGGAGGAACTGGACAACTGGGCTGGTTCTGCCCCCATCCAGACTGAGRGGTTCAGGAATTTGGATTTTGGCTCTGGCCTTGTGATGTGCTGGTYGTGTCTGCCCTGGTGTGAGCTCCAGGGGTAATGATTTATCCTGTGTGGGATGGGAATGGGTGTTTGGGGGAGGAGAAGGGTTTTAATGTCCCCACGTGGGACAGGCCCCGCTGTCTGCCTCTCTCGGGTCGGCAGTCAGGGTGCAAAGCCACAGGAAAAAGGAAAAATCTGGTCCAGCCCCTCCCACAGCCCCCCAAAAGCCACAGAGCCTCAGCCCCAGGCAAAGGGGATTCTCCTTTACTGCATGGAGTGTCTCAAGGATGTCCTGTGCTGCCAGCCAGATCCCACAGCTGGGACTGCAGGGGTGATCCCCTGGGCATGGTGCAGCTCCTCGTGTTCCGTGGGWCCCTTCCAACCCCTCCAGCCCCCAGGAACACCAGCAGGCCCGAGGCTGGCGGCCTCCAGAGCGGCCTTTGCGGGAACAAACCCCTGGCAGCAGCCCCCCCATCCTTTTGTCCCTCGCACAGATGTGACGCTCAGAGATTATGCTGTAGATTAAGGTTTTACTGGATCCTGAAATGAGTGCAAATACCCAGAAGCTCTCACATGCAGTCAAATCTCTTCTGGATGCTCGGCTGGATGGTGGGAAAGGCATCTCTCACCCCATCCTTCCCACGTGAAGGAAGGACAGAGCGCAGATATTCACCCCAGACTGCCTGCTGAGAGCCTGCAGGTAAGAGCCGTGGTGTTTGGGGGTGCAAGGGTGGGGAGATGTGTTTTGTGAAGGCTAAAACTCCAGGGAATCCATGTTTTCTGCTCCGAGATGAGCTCAAGGTCACTCCCAGCAGCAGAGGGTCAGACACACAGCACTCCTGGGCCAGGAGGATGTAGCTGGGTGCAAGGTGATGGCCTGGAGGGTGCCCCTGCAGTCTGGTGGCGTGTCAGGGGAGGAATGTGCCAGCCCTGACCTGCCTGTGACCCCCAGCAGGTCAGACAATCACTCAAGCTGGAAAAGCCTCCAAAATCATYGAGTYCAACCAMGGGACTGGAGGTCCAGAGCATCCAGAGCTCCCCATGGCCTCACCCCCGCGTTGGGCTGGCAAAGGTTCCTTGTACAGCAGCGGGACCCCCGGCAGGGACAGCCATCCCTGGGGCTCTGCCATTCCCGGGGCTCTGCCATCCCTGGTGCTCTGCCATCCCCAGGGCTCTGCCATCCCTGGTGCTCTGCCATTCCCGGGGTTCTGCCATCCCCGGGGCTCTGCCATTCCTGCAGCTCTGCCATCCCTGGGGCTCTGCCATGCCCAGGGCTCTGCCGTCCATGGGGCTCTGCGATCCCCGGGGCTCTGCCATCCCTGGGGCTCTGCCATTCCTGGGGCTCTGCCATCCCCAGGGCTCTGCCATTCCTGGGGCTCTGCCATCCCCAGGGCTCTGCCATCCATGGGGCTCTGCGATCCCCGGGGCTCTGCCATCCCCGGGGCTCTGCCATCTCTGGGGTTCTGCCATTCCTGGGGCTCTGCGATCCCCAGGGCTCTGCCATTCCTGGGGCTCTGCCATCCCCAGGGCTCTGCCGTCCATGGGGCTCTGCGATCCCCGGGGCTCTGCCATCCCCGGGGCTCTGCCATTCCCGGGGCTCTGCCATCCCCGGGGCTCTGCCATTCCCGGGGCTCTGCCATTCCCGGGGCTCTGCCATTCCTGGGGCTCTGCCATCCCCGGGGCTCTGCCATTCCCGGGGCTCTGCCATCCCCCGGGACAGGGCCCTGCCGGCCGGGGCTGCGTGGATCCACTTTCCCGGGCTGTGCAAAGAGCTCACGTGTAGAAGGGGCATTTTTTACATCTGTTTCTTCGCCGCCTTAGATTTTCACGCCACGCCGGTGGCAGGAGGGAGGTTTCTTGCAGCCGAAGGGGGGAGGGTGCCTCTCCCCAGACAAAAGAGCCCTTGTCCCGCCCTGGGGGACAGCAGGGTCGCTGGGCGAGGGCAGGGGCGGCAGCGCTGATGTGGCAGCAGGCAGGGATGGGAGCAGCGCTGCCCTCGGGACGAGCCGGCGCTTCCTCGTGTGTCCCGGGSAGCCCCGGCGGCTGCGGGGCCGGGGAGTGACGTGGCAACTTCCGAGGTGAGGCTGCCTGCACCTTCACCACAGCCAGCCCGCGGCTTCCCTTGCTCGTCCCGCCGGCAGCTGCCCAGCCCCGCCGCTGGAGACGATGATTCCCAGGCAGCAGGGACGCCCAGGTACCCCGCGGGGCTGCGAGGGCTCTCCTTCCTTCCCTCCTGTCCCCATCGCCCCCTGCTCCCACCCGTGCTGGCCCCCACGGGATTCTGCCTCTGGAGAGGGAACCACTCACGGGCTTGGGTTCCCCCGGGAGGTCCCTGTGGGGTTTGGTCCTGGAAAGCACCGTGAGGCTGGGGGCGGACAGGGGAGGGCAGAGGGCTCCCCACGAGATCCAGGTGCAGTCCGAGGGTGCCCAGGACAAGGGGATGTGGGGCATTGCCTCATCCCACAGCCCCAGACTGGGTTAGCCACCAAAATGTGCCCTGCCCTGTGAGCCCGAGGGAGGGACCACGCACGGAATCATCCCATTCCCTGGGAGCATCCCATTCCCTGGGAGCATCCCATTCCCTGGACCATCCCATTCCCGGGACCATCCCATTCCCTGGACCATCCCATTCCCGGGACCATCCCATTCCCTGGACCATCCCATTCCCGGGACCATCCCATTCCCGGGACCATCCCATTCCCTGGTAGCTTCAAGTGCAGGCAGGAGCTGCAGGCTGGAGGGCAGGACATGAGGACAGGGATGGGCTCCGCTCGGTGTTCACTGCCGTGTCCCTGCCGCAGGTGACCCCGCTGAGCCATGAACGCCTCGGTGGCCAGCAGCCAGCTGAGACAGCCCGAGCTCCAGGACGGGGCCGCCGTCACTCCCGTCTCCATCATCAAGAGCGTGACCAAGAGATCGGATGCGCTGCCTGTGATCGCGGTGATCGTGGTGGCCTTTGTGCTGCTGGCCGTGCTCATCGTGCTGGCGGTGCACTACGGTCCCCAGCTGCGAACAGTGCAGATCACCCTGCGCCACGAGCCCCTGCCCCAGCACATGGACGGCGTGCTGCTCACCGACTGGAGGCTGCGCCATTCCTGCGGGAAGCTGCCCGCCATGGACTCGGCTGGAGCCASCTGCCACTGCTCCTGCAGCCATCACCTTCCCCATGGCAGCGCTGAGCCCAATGTCATCGAGATCACCTACCTGTGACACGGCCCTGGGCCACTGGGGCGGCCTCAAGTGATGTGTCCCACTGGAAAAGCGGTGGCTGGGACGTTACGGCTTCCTGGGACTCACCGCTTCCCATGCGTGGAGACTGTCTCCCCAGAACCGTGTCCGGCCCCAGGAATGCTCAGCCAGGAGGTTCAGGGTCACTGCACTGACCACGGGGGCTGCATCACCCCAGGACTGTATCCAGCCCCAGGATTGCTCAGCCAGGAAGTTCAGTGACCCCCAAAATTCCAGCCTGGGGGGTGCTGCTATCCCCAGGCAGGAGCTGGGTCCCAGCCCGGGCTCTGGGGCTGGCTCAGCCTACGTGGGACAGCTTTAGCATCTCTTCTGGTTTTACCTGCCCTGGTTTCACCTGTCCCACGCTGTCTGGGAGTGGCCAGCAGAGCTSCCTTGGTCCTTGCCCCAGCTGGGGAGCTCTGGGGCTGTGCTCGGCCCTTTGGCAGCAGCTGCAAGTTTCATCATCTGGAATTGTTTTCCAGTGAAAGATGTTTCCACATGCACAGTGTCCTCATCACACTGTTTCCATGGCACAGAGAAGTCTCCAGCCCCTCTGTCTCCTCACCACAGCCTCTTTTCCCCACTGGGGGGCTGGAACATCACCCTGCCCCTGCCAGCCCCCTCAGCCCCTCGGGATGAGAGGAGGGGAGGGGAGGCAGGTCCTGAACCTGTGTTGGGTGGAGCCAGTGACAGGGGACAACACATCCTGTCCCTAGTGGAGGTGGGTGAGAGAAGAGGGGTGACACAGCAGAGGCAAGAGAGGTGATAATGGCCCATCACAGCTGGCTGAACATCTGGAGGCACCAGAGGAGAAGCTCACGTGACTCTGGGCAGCTCTGCAGCATCTCTGTGCCTGGGGATGGGGAGACCTGAGGKCACAGAATCACAGAATCACAGAWAAAARCAGGCAGGAACAGACCTTCAAGATCATCAAATCCAGCCTACGACCCAACACCTCATCARCTAAACYACATTTGTCGTGGTCACCTTYACRGTGGTCATCTCACTGTGGTCATCCCACTGTGGTCATCTCACTGGCTGCTGTCCAGGGAGGGATGGTGGGCGTGGTGCCCTCAGCCATGGTGGTGTGGCACTGAGATGGCTCTGTCACCCTGGGGAGAACCTTGCTGAGGTGAGATGGAGGGAGCAGAAGGAGAGGTGGAACCTCCTGAGCCCTGCAGGGCTCCTGGGGCTGTCAGACCAGCTCAGCCCTGGGGTCTCTTCAGCCCCAGTTTTCTCCTCCCCTGGTGGAAGTGGGACCTCGGTGTCTGCAGTGCCTGGGGAGGGAGTATGGCCTCTGGGATCCCCCACAAGGGTTTGTTCTGCGGGACAGCCCCAGAAGGCAGAACACTGCTCCCACCTCGCCCACTCTGGAGAAGCCAGGTCTGTGTGTGCCCTCAGCTGCATCCCTGGCACAGATCCCTATGGACACAGCTGGACAAGAGATGGGGCTTTACCTGTTCCTCCAGGTGCTGGAGGTATTCCTGSCATAGCAGATGCTACAGGATCCCCCCTCTCACTCATTTCCAGCTTTTTCTTACTTTAAAGCGARGTATTGGCTGGACTTGCTGGAAACTTTTTGTCTCCACAATAAACATAATTTATATTCATTTTTGGGAGGGTTGTTTTCTGTTTCGATCTTGTTGCCGTTTGTTTTCCAGGGGTGCTGGGACATTATCAGCCCTTCCCCACCCCTGTTAGAGGAGATAAGGGCTGTCATTTCCATTGGAAATCATGGAGTYCTGCTTCCCTTTGCATGTCAAAACAGGGCTTAGTTTGCACTGTGTACATCCCTAATAGCACCCCTGAGGAGATAATCACCTCTAGGGACTTCTCCTAATTAAGAAATCCTTCCCTGGGAGGGTGGGGAGGCCCTTCTCTGGCACAGGGTGCCCACAGAAGCTGTGGCTGCCTCTGGATCCCAAGGCCAGGCTGGATGGGGCTTGGAACACCCTGGGACAGTGGAAGGTGTCCCTGCCCATGGCAGAGGGTGRGATGGGATGGGATTTAAGGTTCTTTCCAACCCAAACCATTCCATGATCCCTTTAAATGACATCTGTAGGTTGTGGTCATTCAAACCAAGAGCTGGAGAAACTCCCAAGTAACCATCCCGTTCCCTTCACTGTGGCACCCAGAGAGGCTGCACCCATCTCTTGGGGACATCAGCCGGTGCCACCTGCCCAGGGGGAGGTGGCAGAGTCGTCCCCCAGCTTTTGTGGCTGTGTCATTCCGGTTCAGGGAGCAGCTCAGTCCAACACAAAGCCTTTAATCAGGGCAACAGGAGCCTTCCTGACAGCTCCCTCTGAAGGACACCCACAGCAGGGAAACAGYGTGTTGGGAGAGAAAAGATTAAAAACGTCTAAATATTAATAAAGAGAAAGATAAAATGGGTAATTATTGCTGGCACTCATTGATTTGCAGCCGCTGGGGACTCGTAAAGGTCTGATTTATGTCACAGTGTGCYGTGGCCCAGATCCATCACTTACCCGTGCAGCACAGGGAACCCACCCTGGGTTGTTGTTCGGGTGTTTCAGGGTGTCAGACTAAAATCAAATAAAACTGGCAGTGAATGGTGGTGCTGATGGGTGCCCTGTGCTCCCGTGCTGTCAGCAGCCCCTTCTGCACAGCCATCTCTGGAAAGGTACAGGACTGAAGTCGCAGCCTTCAGGAGCTCTTCCATGTGTTCCATTTGCAAACAGAAATGTGGATGCAAGCTTTTGRAACACAGGAAAGAAATTGCTGTAAGACTTAGAATAGCAAATTAAATCACACAATATGCTGCCAGCTTTCTCCTCCAGAAGGACATCAAGGGTTAGATCTAGACTCGTTGCTTTCTCCCACACAATAAAACATCATTTTTACAGCTTTTCCTCGTTTCCCTTTGGCCAGCTCTCCCTCTCTCTGCTCGCAGAATTGCTTTTTGTAGCACCAGGCTTTGTAGAACACGTCAGGGTCCTGGAGCAGCAGAGCTGTGCATGCCATTACCATAACATTATTCCTCTCTATTCAAACACTCAGCCTGTCCCAATTTACTTCACTTATAATTTTCTTCCCCTCCTTAATAATAATYCTTTTATGAGCACAGAGCAACAATAACCCTCCTTATCGTCCCCTGCATGCAGGGCAGCTCCTGGAGCACAGCAGGCAGGAGCCGCTTTRCTCAAAGCCGGGCTTTTGCTCGGCAAAGCTTTCAGGAGCTTCTGCATCAATCATTAACTCTGCTCAGGGATCGCCGGCACCCCCTTTTATTTTCTTCCCAATTAAGGTGTTGTCCTGCAAGAAGGGGGTCACCTTTATGACCCCCTCAAGGGTGGGTTTAGTGCGGGTTGCAGCRGGTTTGGGGGTGACTCTTTTCGTGATGCTGCGGAGTTGTCTGAAATCGTGTAAAATCCAGTGAAACATTCTAAAACTGTGCAAAACCGAGGGAAACAACGTAAAACTGTGCCAAACTTGAGCGAGGCACTCCGAGCATCCGCTGGGGATGGAGAGGAGGAGCTGCAGCATCCCCCGGAGCGTCCCTGCAGGGCTGGGGGGGCTGAGCCCCCCGGGACCCGTGCGCTGCCCCTCTTTGGGGAGAKCTGGGGGCTCAGCACCCTCGGGCGGCGCCGGGAACAGGCGGGGACAGCGGCGGAGCGCAGCGCGGAGCAGCAGTGGGCTCTCGTGGCGGAGGAACCCAACTGCACACCCCGAGCCTTCCCCGCGCCGCCCCCGCCTCGGGAGGAACCCGCAGCTCCGGGAACGCTCCGCTGGAGGAGCCCCAAGGACACGCAGGGAATTGGCGGCTGTGGTGAAGGACGAGCAGCCCAGCCCAGCCCGGACCAGGTGACATGTGAAGGGCACCCTCAGCCAGTGTTACCTCCTGGTTTTACGGAGATGAGCTCAGGGAGAGCCAAACCCATCGAGGGAAGGTCCCTCCAACTCTTGCAGTTTGGTGGGAGAGAGGGAATCACGTCCTTCCTCCTGGGAAAGGGGCCCCAGGAGCCTCYCGGGTCCCTGCAGGCAGCTGAGGATGGGGAAGGTTCTGGGCTGACCTTGTGCAGCTGCACCCGGCTCCTCACACAGCTCAGGCTCAGSGAGGGATCATTGTTCTGCAGAAAAGGGTGTGGCACTTCTAGAGAAGCAAAGACTGTCTTTGAAGGGCTTAAAATTCACAGAATCACAGAATATCTGGAGTTGAGTCCAGCCCCTGGCCTTGCACAGACACCCCAACAATCCCCCCCCGTGCATCCCTGGCTGCGCTGTCCAAATGCTCCTGGAGCTCTGGCAGCCTCGGGGCTGTGCCCTTTCCCTGGGGAGCCTGTTCCAGTTGAGGGGTGAATCCTGTGATCCCCAGGAAATGGTGAGAAGCAGCTGTGTCTGTGCTTGCTCCACCTCCATTTGCAGCCTTTCTGAGGTGGAGCTGAGCCTGGAAAAGCCCATCCCTCCTCAGGGTCCATCCTGTGTCTGTGGCCTCTGTGTCCTGACCCTTGGACACTATTTCCCACCCATGGCACAGCTGTAGGGCAGASATGAGCCCAAATCCTGCTCCCMTGAACAGCCCACAGGGTACRGTGAGCTCTGAGTMCCCCAGYGAGGCTCAGCTTCTGGCASTGGGAAGCCAYTCCCCGTGTCCTGTSCCTCCATCCCTTGTCCCCAGTCCCTCTCCARCTCTCCTGGAGCCCCTTTAGGCTCTGCAAGGGGYTCTGAGCTCTCYCTGGAGCCTTCTCTTCTCCAAGTGATCCCAGAGCTCTCAGTCTGTCTTCATCAGAGAAAATTATTAGATTTGAAAAAGTCTCTTCCCTCTCATTTTAAGCTGCCCCCCGTTCCCTGCTGTGTCATGGCACAGCTCACAGTCCCCAGCTAACACCGTGTCAGCCCAGAATGACAAAGTTTGAAGATCTCCAGCTGTGCAGCCCAGCTCTAAATAACCTGGTGGTGCTGCTGTGTGCCATGTGATGGACAGGGAGAGCGGTGCCTCCAGCACAGCCCTGCACCYCTGGGAGCTGGGGCTGTGCCCATGCCCTGCTCTGCAGCCTGGAGAGCAGCTGGGCTGCAGAGGAGCCAGGTTTGCACTCCTGAGAATGGCATTTCCAGCTGCTCTGGGCACCGACAGTGCCAGGCAGGAGCTGAAGGAATTATCGCACAGTGAATGAATGARGTGCTGCAAGAACTGAATGTGGCTGATGCTCTTTCTGGGCTTTAACTGAAAGGGTTCAGGTGCAACCTAAGGGGGAGAATCTTCTGTTCACAGGCAGCACATTGTCCATGGAGCTCCTGAAGCACGTTGGGAGCCTGCCGGGGTGTGAACAGGAAACAGGAGGAGACAGGTTTTGTTTTTAGCACCAGATCTCATTTTCCTGCCTGTGCTTCTGGCAAGTCTCAGCTCGACCCCGTTTTTCTCTCCTATTTTCTTGCAGTATCGCTTGATCCATCTCCCTCCACAGCACTGATTTGCAGCTCAGCAATGCTTTGGCAGCATCCTSCTGCCAGCTGGGAATGTTCCGATGGCTGGGGGTCACAGGCCTGGCCTGTAGGGATTTATTCCTGAGGAATCACAAATAATTAATGCAGGAACTCCTCCAGCTCCTCCTGGGCAGGCCAGACCTGTCACTGGTGCTGGGATCTGTATGGCCASGCTGGGGACAGTGCTCAGGGGGTCACAGCCTGGTGACAGCCACTTCTCCTCCCAGCCTTCACCYGAGCAAACTGGTGCTCAAAATCCTACCTAGTCCCTGTCTTTGGGGAGAAAAAGGGGTGGTCTGGAGGTTTGGAATCCTCCCAGCTGAGGGGTGGGGATGGCAGCAAGTGGGGTTTGCGCGTGGGTGCTGCAGTTGGGGGAATTRATCTCCTGTGCTGTCAGCAATGGTTAAACATTGGGGTACTCGGGGAGATTGGTTTGTTGTGCAGATGGATTGGGAGGTGATGGCAGAAGAATATTCCACACAGGGCTCCTCGGGGAACCTCCACACTCCTGGGGTATCAATAATCAATAATATTGATTTCCTTTCCCTTTTGATGTTGAATGCGGTTCTTCTGTTCCGTTCCATACCCCGAAAAGGAAAAGCATTAAAAAAACGGGAGGTGGAGGGATAACAGTCCCTGCAGAAGGAAACCCTCCCACCTCCCCTCCTGAAATCAGGGCACGGGCTGGGAGACATCCGGCTCTCCTCCCGCAGCTCCGCGGSCAGCGGGTGAACAGGAGCCGGAGCGGGCAGGAGGGAGCGGGAGCTGGAGCGAGCAGGAGCATCCCACCGGGAGAGCCCCGCGCTGTGCAGGAGGAAGAGCGAGCACAAAGCAGGGAAATGACTTGGCAAAGGTCACCTGGAGCTGGGGCCGAGCCCAGGAACAGCTCCGGGGCTCCTGCCACCCCCCGCGGTACCGTCCCTTCCTCCCGCTTCGCTGAGGGAGCGACCGACMCAGCCGAGGCGCGGCTCGTGGCATCGGGGTGGGGCTGATTTTGCTGCTCTTTGGGGCATCAAAATTTACAGTAAAAAAGAAAGGTGGTGACAGCAGGGATGCGGGTGTGTGTGTGGGGGTGGGGGGGGGGAGGCTCACCTGGGAAAACCACAGCCGTGAGGGGAGCTGGGAGGGATGGGAATAGGTTGGGGATATGGTTCTCATCAAGGCTGGAAAAACAAGAGGAGAGGGTGAGCTGGGCACAGGACACGAGTRGCTGCTGGAGGCTGCCTGGGAGGCGTGGGGGCCACAAAGGTGATGGGGGTCCAACCACAGCATGAGGGTGCTCTGCAATGCCAAGGAAACTTCCACAGGACCTTCCCTGTCCTGAATGCCTTCGGTCACCTCGAGACCAAAGCAAAGCCAGCCTGGGGTCCGGGGGTGCTGCAGGCTTAGGAGGAATAGCTTTGGGCTGTGCTGCCTGTGTGTGCACAGCTGGCCAGATGTGCTGCTACTGGGGGGCTGCTTGAAGGTAGGGCTCGGGGCTCAGCTCTGAAATAGGGCCAAGCATGGGTTTGGTGGTGCAGGAGTGACGCCAGGGAAATCAACGCTGAGCCAGGCTGGGATGGAGTGCGTGCCAAGACGGGAGTGGCCAGGACAGACGGATGCAGGGACAGGGAGAGGCCTGGACGGACACRGGCCATGTGTGCCAGCACCTTCCTCCTGCCCTCGTGCCCTCCCGGCCGGGCCTGACGGGGCCATGCTGCCGGTGATTCATCCATCAGCTCATTTTGCTGTGTCCAGCTGCCATTGGTGATGTCATCAAAAGCTTTGTGTGGAAAAGGTGACTTGGACACATCGCCCTCCAAAAGCAGAGTGAGGGGCAGGGATTGCACTTGGATTTAGGCAAAATGAGAAAAAGTCAAAGTCTGAGATGTAATGGTGTGGGAACACGGCTTTGGGTCTGTGCAGGAGCAGTAGTCCATCACCTCTTCCTGAAGCACAAGAGGTGTATGGTGGGTCAGGGAGTGTCTGCAGGAACCACACCTTGTGGGCAGTGTGTTCTGCAGGTGACAGCGGGAATGGTCCCTGCTGGTTGGGATCCGAAGGCACTTCCATGCCCTCTCGCATCTGGGCCCGTGCCGCCCCAGAGCCCCCACCCCGCCCCGCCATTGTACCAGCCCGGTCCTCCCTTTTCCTGTAGGTGGGGTTTCCATAGGACGTCGGCTGCTCCATCCCCGGCCCGGCCAGCCGGCCGGTGGCTGCTCCTGGGACRGTCCCTCTCTCCGGGCTGTCCCGGCCCGGGCAGAGCCGGCTCCCGCGCTGTTCCCCGGTGATGGCAGCGCGGGGGACAGCCACCAGCTCTGCTTGTGACTGCCCCTCCTTTGCAAGCGCTGGCTGGTGCCCGCGGGACCCGGAGATGGCAGAGGCGCTGCTGTGGCCGTGAGGACGCTCTGGGGATGCGGTGGCCGGCGGGACAGCCCGGGGCAGCGCGGCGGGGCCGCGGCGGCTCTGCCGGTGCCATGCTGGGGCTGCGGCGCTCGGCGCTGCAGCTGCCGGCGCTCTGGTGGTGGTACCTGTTCCTGTGCGCCGACGCCCAGGAGGTGGCCACGTTCACCGTGAGGTACCGGGTGCTGGAGGAGGTGCCCCCGGGAACCATCATCGGGAGCCTGGCCGAGCACTTGGAGGGGGCCGAGAGCGGCGAGGCGGCAGAGGCGTTCCAGCTGATGGAGACYCCCAGCAGGTTCCCGCTGCGTGTGGGGAGCGGCGACGGGGTGCTCAGCACGGCCGGGCGGGTGGACAGGGAGCAGCTGTGCCGGCACAGCGATCCCTGCTGGGTGTCCTTCGACGTGCTGGCCGCCCAGAACCTGGCCCTGATCCACGTGGAGGTGCAGGTGATGGAYGTCAATGACAACGCGCCGCGGTTCCCCACGCCCGAGCTGGAGCTGGAGATGTCGGAGAGCGCGTCCCTRAGGACGCGGATCCCTCTGGATCGAGCCCTGGATGCTGATGCTGGCCCCAACGCCCGCTGCTCCTATGCCCTCTCCCCCAGTGAGCACTTTGCTCTGGAGGTCGTCTCCAGCTCTGATGGGACAGGGCATGTGGAGCTCGTTGTGGTGAAGGAGGTGGACCGGGAGCTGCACTCCTCCTTTGACCTGGTGCTGACAGCCACTGATCATGGGGAGCCCCCAAAATCAGGTACGGCTTTGATTAAAGTCATTGTCCTCGACTCCAACGACAACAGCCCCGTCTTTGCAGAGAGCTCCCTGACGGTGGAGGTCCAGGAGGACACTCTGCCTGGGACCCTCCTGGTGACAGTCACGGCCACTGACCCCGACCAGGGTCCCAACGGGGAGATCGAGTACAGCCTGGGCAGGCACGCTCCCCCTGAGGTGCTGAGCACCTTCAGCATCGAYGCCCGCACAGGCAGCATCTTCCTGCAGCTCCCTCTGGACTATGAGGACACCCAAGCCTACGAGCTCGACGTGCAGGCGCGGGACCTGGGCGCCAACCCCATCCCGGCGCACTGCAAGGTCCTGGTCAAGGTCCTGGATGTCAATGACAACGCTCCCGACGTCCACGTCACCTGGGCCGCGCGGGTGCCTGTGCTCTCCGAGGCCCTCCCCAAGGACAGCTTTGTGGCCTTGGTGACAGCCAGCGACCCCGACTCGGGCAGCAACGGGCAAGTGCTCTGCTCCCTCAGCCAAGGGGACGAGCACTTCAGGCTCAAGAGGACCAACAGCCACAGCTTTGCACTGCTGACCAAYGCGGCGCTGGACCGCGAGCTGCGCCCTGAGTACAACCTGACMCTGGTGGTGCGGGACATGGGGGAGCTGTCCCTGGCCGTGCTGAAGCACCTCACCATCTGCATCAGCGATGTCAATGACAACGCTCCCGCCTTCGACAAGGCCACCTATGAGGCTGCTGTGGCTGAGAACAGCAAAGCCCCTGCCTTCCTGCTCACCGTCCGTGCCACCGACCCCGACCTGGGCTTCAACGGGAAAGTCACCTACAGGATCCTGGACCCCTCTGCTTTGGGGCTGGTCTCAGTCCACCCCATCACCGGGGATGTTTTTGCCTTGCAAGCTTTTGATTACGAGCAGGTGAGGAGCCTGGAGTTCCTGGTGACGGCGGAGGAYGGAGGGCATCCCAAGCTGGCATCCAACACTTCCATCAGACTGGCTGTGCTCGACAGGAATGACAATGCGCCCATCATCACTGCGCCAGCRCTGCTGGGAGGGGTGGCCACGCTCTCTGTCCTGGTCAATGCAGAGACCGGGTGCTTCTGGGTGGTGCCTGGTAATGGGAGCACCCAGGGGGCTGCAGCAGTGACCAATTCCACACCCGGGTCGTGCCCTGGCGCTCCCTTCCTCTTCACCATCGTGGCCAGGGATATGGACTCTGGCARCAATGGGGCTCTCCGGTATGATCTGGTGGGCGGGGACGATGCTGGACTGTTCATCCTGGACCCTGTCCTTGGGCAGGTGTCCCTCAACACCAGCAACGCCAGCAGCCTGGCCGGGAGCCAGCGGGAGCTGCTGGTCCGGGTGAGTGACCAGGGCGACACTCCCCTGCACASCCTGGCCCGGCTCCGCTTGGTGTTCCGGCGCCGCGGGGCCTTCTCCAAAATGTCAGGGCAGGGTCCGGGCTGGCCCAGCCTGTCCGTGGTGGTGCCCATCTGCCTGGCCGCGCTGCTGGCCGCGTCCCTGCTGCTGCTGGCTCTCACCCTGTCGCTGCGGAGCAGGGACAAGAAGGACGGCATGGCCTACAACTGCCGGGAGGCGGAGGATGCCCGKCGGCAGCAGCAGCTCAAGAAGCCGCCGCGGCAGATCCAGAAGGCCGATATCCACCTGGTGCCGCTGCTCCGGGGCCGCCCCCGGGAGCCTGAGCCCGAACCCCCCCGGCCCGGCCCGGAGGAGCTGCCCGGCACGGCCACCCCCGTGTCCGGAGGGTCCCCGCAGGCTCCCCTGCACCTCACCCCCACCCTCTACCGGACCCTGAGAAATCAGAGGACACAAAAGGACTCGGAGGAGCAGCAGGGTGCCCTGGAGCTGCCCATCCTGCAGCGCCGGCCCTGCCAGCCTCACAGACCCAAACACTCGGTGAAGGAGGCTCTGGGCTCCCCGGAGGCACCGCTGCACGGCAAGAGCTTGGTGAAGCCCCCCGTGGGAGATGCCCGGGTGCCCCCCGAGCAGCCCGGGGGTGCTGGGGGAGCGGGGCAGCCCCAGCCCCACCAGCAGATCCTCAGAAGCCTGGTGCGGCTGTCGCTGGTGGCGCTGGCGGAGCAGRGCCCCACCGGGGAGTTCGCCATGGAGTCGCCCCCGGTGCAGGTAAGAGCGGCCCCRGGTGRTCCCRGASTGTGGACACCCCAAATCCTTCCCTGCSGGGGGCTTGCCCACCCTGGGGTGGTGGGAATGTGCAACCTGATGGTCTTTGGTGGGTCTCGGCCCCGGCCCTGGGCAGTGACCCCCCAGCAGCAGGGGCTGGATGGGATAAGCAGCCCCCCCATCCCTGCAGGTTCACTCCGGGAGCGGGGCTGTCCCAGGGAGAAGGGGACAATCTTATCGACAGGGAACGGCAGGAGGGCCGCAGGGGAAGCTCAGGGCCAGGTGGGCTGCCCAGGGCTTGTTTTTCCACCGGTGTGGGGATGCTGAGCCATCTGCAGGAGGAGGAAACGCTATAAAAAGGCCGGGGGGCTCGCAGGGACGTCCTGGCAGGAAGCAGCTTGAGCGGCCGGCCCGGGGCTCAACAGGCTTTTCCTGCCTTCCAGCAAATCTCGCAGCTGCTCTCCCTGCTGCACCAGGGCCAGTTCCAGCCCAAAACAAACTACAGGGGAAACAAGTACACGGCCAAGAACGGCAGCAGGTAAGGCTGGCTCCCAGCACTTCACTTCCCCGCGCCCCTTCCCCACCAGCCTGAAAACCTCCGAGGGCAGGGGACAMCAGGGCACCGACACACAAGGGAAAGCCTCATTCCCTGAGAGTGGGGAGGTTGGTTCTCCCTGCAGGGGATGGTGCTGCTCCTCTGGTCCTGGCTCCCAGCAGTGTCCAGCTGCTCTTTGCCTCCTTCCCGGGCACCTTTGGCAGCTCCCTCCATGTTGACCTGAGCTCCTCCATGGCCATGAACCATCCTCCCATCCTTGCCACGAGCACCCAGGTTCTGGTGGGATGGGCAGGGGTGCTCAGGATTGCAGAGGGGCCCTGCTCTGTGGGCAGCAGCACAGGATGAGTGCTCTCATGGCTCTGGGCACTTCCTTGGAGATGCTGTTGCCTCCTGACATGAGTTTGGGGTGTTGTCTTTTGGCTAGTTTTAGAATTATGAGGGGATACTTAAGGGGATAAAGGTGTTTTATCTTGGTCTTTAATAGGATCGCGGGTGCACAGCTCTACAGGAGGAAAATGTTGAAAATACACACCCTGTGTCTAACACGCGTACAAGTTTTATAGACCTCACAAATGAGCWGWTCTATCTASAATTCCCCAATAAGAAACTTAACAAAAGCAGTAATCTCCGCCCTGTTCTAAAGAATTCTGCCCCCAGAAACTGAGKCCAGAGCTCAGTTTACACAATGTGTTCTAGAGAGAAGGCTCCAGTCAAKGTTAGAGCCTTGAGTTTTGAGACTGCATGGGACTCACCGGCCTCCTACTAGGGTTGTTTGGTCTCTCTGCTCAGCAGAACCCCAAAACTAAGCTGAAATATCAGGTTACAGGAATTACAAGCATGTGGGYGAAGGGTACAAAGAATACATTAAGGGTACAGAAATGTCTAAAAGGGTACATAARAATATAAAAGGGTATATAAAAAGGCAAAAACATCATCAGGCATAAGGGGCACCAGGAGGYGACTGAGTGAGGAGCTGCCAGCAGGGCTGGAAACACTGAGCTGGCCCAGCTGCACYAAGGATGTTCCCAAACTTCATGGTGTTCCCATTAATGACGCTGTTGACATCTCTGAGTGAACACTCATCACTGCTGGCCATGTCCCCCTGTCCCCACCTGCCCAGGCCATGGGCAGACTCAGTTTCCTTCACCTTTCTCACCTGCAGCTTCTGAGGATGGAGAGGGGGAGGGAGGCAGAGCAGCTCCCTGGGGCAGGCTGGGCTCCTCACCTGGTCCTGCAGGAGGGAGGGATGCTAGTCTGAATCCATGGGAAGGAGCCAGCAGCTCCCTGTTTGCTCAGGATGTGCCCCATCCCTGGAAATGTTCCAGGCCAGGTTGGAAGGGGCTTGGAGCAACCTGGTCCCRTSGAAGRTGTSCCTGCCCATGGCAGAGGGTGGGACTGGATGATCTTTAAGGTCCCTTACAACCCTTCTGTGATTCTGTGATCTTGCTGCAGAAGGATAAAAMCCCCCTCAGGCGAGAAACGAGGAGCCCAACCAACCCCAACACTCTTTCATTGATGGGCTCTCGAAATGTCTTTGGTTCTGTGAGTGACGCACGGGGTCAGTGCCCACAGCCCCTCTCTGGGGCATTTTGGGGCGATGGAGACCCTTTAAAGGGCTCACTGGGGCAGGGCTGTGCAGGAGCTGAAGTGACTTGGCTGTTGTGACCCCTGGCAGGGCTGCAGGACTGGATACAGGTCTGGACACAGGGCTGGACACAGGGCTGGACACTGGGATGGACACGGGGCTGGACACTGGGATGGACACAGACTGCCTGAGCACCAAGGACAGCGGGCACGGCGAGAGCGAGGCCGGCGACCGTGACTGCGACAGCGCCTTCGAGCTCTCGGTGCAGCAGCTGGTGGGAGAGGAGCTGGAGACCCTCCTRGAGCCACAGGCAGGTGAGTGACCTCGCTGCTGGGACAGGGCAGGGCTGGGGGGCTCCAGCAGCAGGGTGTCCTCAGGTGACACTGGCCCCAAGATGCCCAGCTGGCCTGCAGGGCACCTCGCAGCCATGGAGTGGCTCTGGCCAGGGCAGTGCTTGGGGCAGCACGTCTGGACCATCCCACGCCTTTCATACCAGGCAAAGGGACTTGCTGAGACTCATGTTGGATTTTTCCATGTGTTTGTGGAAAATGTGTTTATTCCATCYCTCCTGTGGATGTGTCTGCTGTGGTTTAGGGTTCAGTGATGTGTCAGCTTGACCTCTGCCATTGCTCAGGGGTGAAGTCCAGTTTCACAGTGCAGCTGCTRAGCTGCTCCCCACGCTGGCCTGAACCCTCCTTTCCTGCTCTCCTGCTCCATGCAGGGTGAGAAAGGTGGGCACTTGCCCTTGTCAAGCCCCTCAGGATGTTGTGTACCCTCAGAGCCCCATTAGTGTCTTCTTTCCTCTTCATCTCCTGTGACCAAATTCGGTGTGTCTTTYTGGAGATGTGTGACCAGAATTGTGCACAGTGTTCAGGACCCAYTGGGGGTATAAGGAGGTTTTCAGGTTTGTTCCTCATTCCTGTCCTGCMCAAGCTCCCTGCTGAGCTCTGCTCTTGGTGACTCCCAAAATCCTTCCTCTATCAATACATGACATGTGCGTCCCTGGGACAATTGCCCAACAGCTGGTGACAGAAATTCTCCAGCCATGTTTTGCTCGTGGCCCTCAGCACTATCAGGTCCTTCAGCAGCCYTCTGCTTTTGGGTGTTTTAGCAGAGTCAATGCCAACACTGTCCCCTTTCTGTGTCATTTATCACYGTGTGGAGCAGGTACTCTGGGACTCTGCTAATGACCTCCCTTGGTGAGGAAGATTAATTATTCCTACCCTCACTTCCCAGCTTTTAACACATATGAGTCCCTACAGAACCTGGCTGTAAATTCAGGCACAGCTCAGGTCCCCTGCAAGCCTGGCTGGGGCTGTTCCACCAGCCCAGGTGACCTCTGCCATCACAGAATTGAATCATGGAATGGTTTGGGTTGAAGGGAYCTTAAGAGTCATCCCATCCCATGGGCAGGGACACTTTCCACTGTCCCAGGTGGCTCCAAGCCCCGTCCAGCCTGGCCCTGGACACTGCCAGGGATCAGGGGCAGCCACAGCTTCTCTGGGCACCCTGTGCCAGGGCCTTCTCTCCCTCCCAGGGAATTATTCCCAATATCCCATTTCCCACTGGCAGTGGGAAGCCATTCCCTGTGTCCTGTCCCTCCAAGCCTTTGTCCAAAGTCATCCAGGACTCTTCATCCAGCCCTTCCACATTTCCAGAACCCAATTCCCCCCTGACAATGCCATGTGGTTCCTCTGGGAGCAGCAGCTCTGTGGCTCTCTCTGCTGAGCCTGTCACAGAAGGATTTCTCTGAATCTGCCTGCACTGGATTCACCTTCACACGCTTAGAAACTCCTGTCACCGTTTGCACCTCCCCTCCCTTGGACCCTGCATTCATTTGAAGCCGTAGTTAATGAACAGCAGCTAATAAACCAGGCAATTTCATATCTGAGTTCCTCTGGCACTCCGGGGTGAATACCATCTGGGCCTGACATTTTCTACATGTTCCTTTTATTGATTTGTTCTAAAAATCTCCTCTACTGGCATTTCAATTTGAAAGAGTTGGGCTGACTCATGTCCTGTAGCAGAAATTTCATTGTGGAGCCTCTGTGCWCCTCCTCAGAAGAGAAACTCATTGAGCTTTACTGCTGGCGTGGTTTGGATTCCAGTGCTGGGCATTTTTGGTGCTCTTCCTTAGGGACAGAACCTCCTGCCTCCCCTTTGCATCCTTGCTCTTTTATTCCAGTAGGGAGCAAAGGAAGGAAAGGCTGAGACCTAAAAGCTTCCTTAGATTCCAAGGTCCTGCAGCCAAGAGCAGGGAGCAAACAGGAGCCCAGCTCCATCCCAGGTGCACTGACACACCCTGATCCCACCAAAGGGACTGGGGGCCCTGCCCAGCASCTCTGCCTGGATCCAGCCCTGCCCATACAGGGAGCATCCTAAAAAATGCTGCCGTGGTGAGGCTGATCCACAAAGYGCCATCTCCTATGATTCTTGGATCTGACAGGAAAAAGCCTCTCATGCCAAAGCACTGGAATTCCATGGAATCATGAAGGTTGGAGAAGCCCTCTCATCATTCCCTAGCACTGCTGGGTCCATCACTGACCCACGTCCCTAAATGCCACCTCCACRTTCCTGGGATAATGATTCTGTCACTTCCCTGGGCAGCCTGTTCCATGGCACAGGRAATGCCCCAGGGAGTGCTGAGGCTCTGTGGATTCCTGCTGGCCATGCCCAAAGACGCTGCTCTGCTCCAGGGACATGAAACCTCCCCCAGGAGCCCAGACCTCCCCACAGAGGCGCCGGAGCTGCTGGGCTCCTTCCTCCTCCCYCAGACACAAACAGAGCCGTGGACTTGCATCCTGAGAGGGAGGAAGGAAGCACTGCTGGTGCTCAGGAGTATCCTAACAGCTGGCTGAGGCTGGCTGGGCCTCCGTGCCGCTCCCAGTGTGGGAATTGCGGGGCTGATGTGTCTCRGCAGCTCTGGGATTGTTTGTGCTGCGGGGTGAACTCCCCACAGCCCAGCACAGCGCTCCCAGCAGCAGACGAGAGATAGAACTTTATGGATGATAAAAACAACCCCTGCTCCCCAAACACCATTAAAACAAGGCAGTAAAGAGTTATTGGTCAAATTAAACATAGCTCATGATGAGGTTTCACAGTCACGGGATCGTCAGCCCGCTGAGCCGGGGCTCTCCCTGCAGAGAGCGGAGCAGCCGTGCCCTGTGCCAGAGCTGAGGCAGCCAAATTCCCAGGGAATAAAGGGGCTCCTTGCAGGCTGGGGAGCAGGAAACTGCATATTGGACAGCAACACCTGCAGCACACTCGGGTGATTAAGGAAGGTCTGAAGGAACAGCCACTGTGACTCAGGCACTGAGACTGCAGAGAAAAACCCTGCATGTGAAGCAACACAAAAGAATTTTGGAGCTCCAGCTGAAACCAAACTGTAAGGGATGTCCGTGCCCTTCTCTCCTTACCAGGTTGGAGTCCCAGCTCTCGTCCCCATCCCACCCCAAAGCAGTGGTTTTCCAGTGAAAAGGGAGGAATTGCTTGGTTGACTGAGGAAGGAGCCTTGTCCCAGTCACTGACTGCAGGTCCTACATCCCAGGCTGTGGCAGGGCATTGATTATCCTCTGGAATCAGCAGGACAAGAGCACTGGAATGGGGACCTTCCTTTCTGATGTCACTTAAATTAGAGCCACACCACTATTACAGTGACACCAGCTCTTGGCATCCTGGCACTGCTGTGTTTTGTGACCAGTGATGTTTTGCTGCTCCCAAAACCTTTCCCAAACCACGTGGTGGCTCTGAACCTCCCCAAGCATCTGGGATGTGCTTTAGAAAGGGACAATGAGGGGCTGGAATGCAGCCTCTGTGCACCTCAGCACAGACTCTTGTTTACCATAAAACAAGWATCCCCATTTCCCTTCCTGCTGTCTGACAAGGAAGCTATTCCAGGCTCCCCCTGCTATGGGGTCCTTCCTTTATTTTCCAGGAGATGTTTATTCATGGACAGTTATAATCATTTCTTCTCTTGCCAACACTATTTTAAGCATAAAGATTTCCTTTGCTGGTGTTTGTCTCCTCAAAATAACGACAGGTTGCAGTCAGATCCCTGGAGAGCACTTGCTTCCTTTGGAGCAGCAACCCCCACCTTGTGGGGTCTCCATTGTGTCACCCTGGATCACTCCTGGTTTCATCTCCAGAGTTCTCCATGCTGGTGTCGTTTCAGCTCCTCTCTCCCACAGATGGATAATCAGATTTGTGTGCAATTCCCCCAGTCAGACCCAGGAACAATCTATCCCGGCTGTGCCTCYATGCTGACAGGGAATACCCTGACCAATCCACTGTGTGACTCCAGTYGCCCATTTTGGGGCTCAATCAAATTACTGCTGCACTAACGAGCCTGCCCCAGCCTCCAGCCTGGGCTCCCCCTGCTCCTCAGCTGTTTCCAATCGAGGAACAACAACTTTAGAGCTCAATTGTTTGGTCCCAGTCTCCAACCATCCAGCTGTGCATTTTATAAGCCACAATTTCATTCTGGCATTATTGTTTTCACAATAACCCATTTCTTTTCGGTCTCAATCTGCCTTCTTAGCAGCAAATTCCCACCCTGGAGTGACCCTGAAGGGAAGTCCACTATCTTTGTGTTCAACACTTCCCCCTGGAAAACTTTTCATTGTCTGCTCCCCTTTAGCCAGTCCCAAACCCTCCCTCTCTCAGGCTTTGCTAACAATTTAGTGAAATGCCAATTGAGACTGCAACAAATGAGAATGAACAGGGCTTCTAATGGTTATTATATTAAAACAAAACAAAAAGCCCAATAGTTTTAAACCAGTTCTATTTTGTTTGTCTTTTTTAAGCTGCTGGTTTGCATGGTCACTGGGGACCTTTCTACAACCATCCCCCTCAGCTGATTTTMGATATTTTCATTTATCAATGTTTTTATTATTGTAAAAATTTAAATTTTACTTTAAATTTTATCTTATTTTTTTCTCCCTCTTTTTTGCTGTGCTCCCCCTCCCCAGAGCTGGCCCTCAAGAGGCTGACAGCAGCAGACCCAGCGTGGATGGCCCGGCTGTCCCTGCCCCTCACCGGCAGCTACAAGGACAACATCTTCTCCCCTGACTCCCCGCATTCCCCCGAGGATGAAGAAGCTGCAAGGCAGGAGCAACCAAGGACCTTTGAAACCTTTGGCAAAGGTGCTGGGGCTGACCCCGGTGGCAGTGGGACAAGGCTGGCCAGCACCTTCCTGTCGGAGATGAGCAGCCTGTTTGAAATGATCCTGTCACAGAAGGTGCAGGTGCACAGCGAGGCGGGCACGGGGCTCCTGCGGCAGCTGTCGGCCCGAGGGCAGGGCCTGGCACTGGGGGACACTGCCCCACACCTGTAGGAGCTCGGTGGAAGTGGCAGGAACACAACAGACACAGTTTTGGGGTGCCCATCCCTATCCCAAACCCCAGCAGGGTCACTGTATGACCCATCCAGACAGGTATTTCTTCCTTTGCCTTGCCCCATCACATTTCCCCAGGACTGATTCCACTGTGTTTAGTTCCCCTCTCCCTGCCTGTCCTTGCCTGCCTCCTGGCCCCCCCTGCTCTGCCAGCCTCCCATCCCGTCCCGTCCCGTCCCGTCCCGTCCCGTCCCATCCCATCCCATCCCATCCCATCCCATCCCACCCAGCAGCAGGAGGACCCTTCCCCCCAGGAAAGGCTGAGGGCAGGGGTTTGTGAGAGCAACCACAGCCCAGTGAGACACATCCACGTGATCACAGACTGTGAAAATACCTGTCATGGATGTGGCTGCACTTGGGCTCCAGGGTTTCAGTTATTTAAATAAAACTGTTTTTTTCTAACACTACCCTCCCTGYGTAGCTGACACAATGGAAGTGCAGAAAGCCTGCAGTGGCAGCTGGGGAAGGGGACATATGCCTGTTGTCTCCCAYTGGCCCTTCCAGCTTCTGTGCTTCTGCCACTGCAAACCTGGTGTTTGTAAAACACCCCAAAACCAGCACTCTCCTATGGCTGCACCAAGTGCCCACAATCTCCTTCTCCATAAGGAGTGGAGGTGGCACTCAGTGCTCTGGGCTGGGTCACAAGGTTGGGATCAATCWCAGGTTGGACTCGATGAGCTCAGAGGACTTTGCCAACCTTAATGATTCCATTCCATTCTATCCTGTCCTTTGAGGCCATTGGATTTTGGAGCACAGTCCTTATCCAAAAGCAGACAACAGATGGCTGGAGTCTGCCAAAGGTAACCTGGGAAAAGGGAAGCGTGAAAACACTGTTTTGAAATATTCAGTCACAAGCYTCACCCTTTTTATGGGTTTTTGCTTTGATCTGTCTTGTCTGGGAGCTGTAAGACAGTTTTGGGATAATGACATGGGTGGGAAAACGAAGATGTTGGAGACAAAGGAAGCAGCACACAGGTGTTTGTGCCCTGCAGTCCTGGAG
Organism: Malurus melanocephalus; assembly: GCF_030028575.1. Lineage (NCBI taxonomy): Eukaryota > Metazoa > Chordata > Aves > Passeriformes > Maluridae > Malurus > Malurus melanocephalus. The sequence goes on from NW_026623603.1 coordinate 534,480, forward strand.
AAGGGCAAGGCAGTAGTGCTGACCCACAGGCTCCTGCAGCAGGGTGGGATGGCAGGTAAGGGCTTCTGGGCTCTCCTGGACCATCTCAAGTGTCCCAGCCCTGCTCTTTCCATGGACCTGGAGGTGACAGCTCCCAGCTTTAGGTGTGCACACACATGAGACACAGCAGCAATCACACAGGTAATTTAAAGCAGAGGAAATGAGAAAGTTACCCCTCTCTCTTGCTCTTGGGACTAAATGACAAGAGCTATAGAGTAAGATTTCCCCAGGTGGACTTCTTAATATCCAAAATGTTCTGTTTTATTTGGAGTCTCCAAAATGCTTGTGCAGATGAGCCCATGTCTGGCACCCATCCACAGATGGGTTTGGCCTGGTCTGCTCATGCTGCTGCTCTGCTAACACAAATCTCTTGCTGGTTTGTTTTACAAACAAAACAGGTTCTTGCACCAAAACAATGTCAGAGAGCCAARTTCTGACTGAGATGCAGCTGTGCAAACCAGGAGGGAAGCATTYGTGACTGAGGAGGTGCAGCCCTGTGGGATTCCTCTGCACCTGGGGAGCACACAGAGAGGGACAAACACMCGGCACAACCTCACATCTCCCTGTGCAAAGTTGCTTTGATGTGCCTGTTRGAGGACAATCCTACACAAAAATACCTTTTAACAAGCAGGTTTAAAAGGAGACAAATTCCTCCCTCTTGGTTCAATTTCCTGATTYTGCAAACTGCTTTCAACCCCGCAGCCCCTCTCCCATCCTGAGCAATGCGTAAGCACACTGGGGATTATCACAGCATAGGAAATCCACCCCAGGAATTTCCTGCTCCTTGTATCCTGCTTGATAAAGGAAATGGGCTAAGAAAGTTTGGTCTGAGCAGAAGGAGAGAGCAGATCAGAACAATCAGATGTGTTGAGGGCTGGCTGTGCCCCTCCCTTGCTGCGTGGAGAAGTTCAGGATGAGGCTGTTGCCTTTGTTTTGCAGAGCCTGATCTGCACAAAGCAGCAGAGCACCACGGCCACAGGAAGCCGGACAGTTTGCASAGATGCCCTTGAACCAGTTTAAACTGGTGTGAACAAATGCCTTTTTCCAGATTCACCTGCCCCAGTGGAAGAAATTATCATACCAGCTGCCTGCTGCTGCTGCCTGCCAGTGGTGCCTCCCCGCTGGGAGCATCCCTTATCCACTCTGCTGAAAACGAGCTGGTGTGCTCRGCAAACAGGGACAAGATGAATTCTGAAGCAAACCTTGCTCACTGTGTTTCAGAGGTGTGCCCATGGGAGCAGCTCRCTGCCAGGGCTGCAGGAGTGAGGACTGGGCACAGAAGGACACTGACATGGGGCAGGATGGCCAGGGACAGCTGTCACTCTCACTGACACAAGTGAGTCTGTCACATCCCATAAAAAACYGGGTCCTAATAATGAAAATTCACTTGTGCTTGCCCAGGTTTGAAAGCAGATTCAACTGGACAGTGGCAACAGAGAGCCAGCCCAGCCTGTGCTGGTAGCAGGGCCACGTTGAGGACTTGCCCTGAAGAGAGAGCACATTGCCTCAGAGGGTGTGGGCTAGGACAGTCCCAGGGGTAGTTGCCAGTGTCCCTAAATGGTGGCTTGTAAACCTTGCTGGGGTACCACGTGCAAGACATGCTGGGCTACAGGAACTGTACCCCCAAATCACACCACTGTGGGGCAGAACCACAGAATGGTTTGGGCTGGAGGAGGCTTTAAGTTCATCTTGTTCCCTGCCGTGACAGGGACACCTTCCATGGTCCCAGGGTGCTCCAAGCCCCAGTGTCCAGCCTGGCCCTGGACACTTCCAGGGATCCAGGGGCAGCCACAGCTTCTCTGGGCACCCTGTGCCAGTGGCACGGTGGGAGTTTGTGCATGGCTCTAATAATGAAATGCAGGTACAGAAGCAACGTCCTTGTGTGCAGTGTAAGAGGTCCAGAGGACTTGGCATTGCAGGAAACATCACAAGGTTTATTCTCAATCCCTGGTACTTAAAAATGCCTCCTGTTCCACGAACAGAAAGCTTTGTCTCCCCACTCACTGCCAGCCTGCTCCCAGGCCACTCCAAGGCTGCCTTGCCYCTGCCTGTGTCACCCACTGGCTGCCCTACTGCCAGCAGTGCTGGGGCTCCCAGCCCCGCAGCTCCAGAGGCACTGTCCTGGCTCCAAAGGCATGGCTCCATCCTGCACTGCTCAGCAGCATCACATGGAGCCTGTCTGTGCTCCACGAGTGGGGCAGGGGTAGGGCACAYTGTCCTGCCTGGGTGCTGGGGACACCTGCACACACAGGCTCAAGAGTCCAGAAACTGGGGCTGGAGGAGGAGGCTCTTAATCCCGAAGGGAAGGGATGCTTTGTGTGCACACCTGAAAACAGAAAAACAAGGTATTAATGCCACTGTCAAAGGCTGGGCGTGATGATCATTCAACCACAGAATATCCAGAGCTAGRAGGGACCCCTAAGGATCAAGTCCAGCTCCTGATCCTGCACAGACATCCCAACAATCCCACCCTGTGCATCCCTGGGAGYGCTGTCSAAATGCTTCCCGAATTCACACAGGTTTGGTGCTGTAACCACTTTACTGGGRAGCCTGTTCCACTGCTCAACCAACCTCTGGGTGAGAAACCTTTCCTGATATCCAGCCTAAAYSCCCCYTGACAGAWCTCCAGCCATTCCCCTGGTCACAGGGCACAGAGACTCCAGCTGTCCCTGCACTGGGAATGTTGAGAACCACAAYGAGCTCTGCCCTCAGGCTTCTCTGCTCCAGCTGAATCAGCCCAGTGCCCTCAGCTGCTCCACACAAGGCATCCCTTCCAGACCCTTCCCCATCATGGCCTCCTTTGGACACTCCCTAATGGCTTAATGACTTTTTCATATTGTGGTGCCAAARCCAGGCCCCAAAACTGGAGGTGAGGCTGCCCCGGTGCAGAGCAGAGCGGGACAATCCCTCCCTGGCCCATCTGGTGATGCTGGGCCTGATGCCCCCCAGGRCACGRTTTGCCTTTCCACCATAAATGATTCTGTGATACATCAGATTATGGGAACAGCTTCCCCACTTCAGCTGGACTGGAAAGAGGTGCTTAGAAGTGGAAAGAACTGAGCAGGAAAAGCAATGCTGTCCCTTGAATACAAAGAACTCCTTTGTGCCGTGCCCCGTGTGACCCCTCCTGTGGCAGCACAGGCCCCACTCTCCCGGGGTCACTCCCTGACACAGTGCCCAGCCCCTGGTGCCCTGGTACCTTGCAGCTCGTGCTCCCATGCCCGCAGTCTGTCCTGGGCCTGCCTGCTGCCTGCAGCCGCCGCCTGCCGGTAGTGCCTCAGCGCCTCCGCCAGGTCCTGCCGTGCTCCCAGGCCCTGCTCGTAGCACACGCCCACGTGGTACCTGCTCTGGGCATCCTGGCACAGCCACCGGCATGGGGACAAGGGACAGCAGCACAGAGAGTCTTTAACACCTTCTTTAAAGTTTACTGCTCTTTGCTCACCTTCTTAAGTTTACCCCTGTATCCCTCGGTCTGTATCTTCAGTAATTCAGTCCTCTGGAGAGAAGCAGAATCTCTGACTCTGCTCCTTCCTGTCCCTTCCCAATTAAATTCACTGATTTCCCTTCAACAGCCGGGGCTGTGTCAGGGGAACAAAGGAGCAACTGGCTCTGCAGAGCATCCGAGGTGTCTCAGAGGTCAGAGCTGAGGTGTCCTGAGCAGCCCTGACTGCGCCACATCCTGATCCCACCCAAACTCCGACCACGCCCTGGGACTGCCCTAAGATAGTGCAAGCCCAGTTCTTGTAAAAACATCACAAATGGCACAGAAGTTCTTGCTGCCAAGGGTTGGGAGATTCCCCTTTAACACAAGAGTGCAGCACTCTCCTGCTCAGCCCCACCTAATTCTATTCCAGCAGAAATCTCAAGCAGCAGAAATGAAGTAAATGAAGCAAACATGCACTAGAGAAAAAGCACCTGAACCACTCAGACATATGWAACTGCTGGGAATGAACTGGAAAGCAAAGTTGTCACTGCAGTGAAGCCAAATCCAAACCCATGACATGTTTATGTGTCAGCTGTGCACTYTGAGATCCAGTGGGAGGAAAAGGGTCTCAGACAGCAGGAAAGCAGGATGACACTCCTGAAGACATTAAAAAGACTGCACGGACTTGTGGTCACACAGACCTTTCCAGTAACAAAGCCAGCAGCACAACCTGAACAGTGTGACTGCCAGAAACATGATCTAAACAAGGCTTTGGGGAAAAAAAGAAAGAAAAGAAGAAAGAAAAACCAAAAAAAAAAAACCCAACCCAGTAAGTAGCAAGTTTTAATAAAGCCATGAGAAAAGAACATATTGCAAGTGTTRCTGTCTGGGATGTAGCTGGTAGAGGCAAGTGAAGAACTCAGTGAGTGGGTGCTTTGCAAAATGTTGCAAGTCTCAGTTTATGACAGCAATAAACTCCKTTAGAGATGAGATAAACACGTTGAAGGATTGGCACTTCAGCTGTGACAAGAGATAGGGTTCAATCAGGAGTGCTGCACCAACCATCTCACACAGGATGAGCACCTCAGAGCCAAGACTGCCAGAGAGGAGATCCCCAAATTAGCACGGCACAAGTGACTGTGACACCCTTGGAGTTCTGGAAGTCAGGCTCAGTTCTCCACCAGCACTCTTTAATGGGGGTTTATAKTCTGTGGCTGCATGTAGGAAATAAGGCAGGATAAAAAGTGGGAACCGAAGTAGAACAGTTCTTGTGTTGGAAAAACACTTGTCAGAATTCCCTGCTCGGCTCTAGCTGAGAGGAACAATCAGAGAAACGCTGAATCCGTGACTTTTTGTGCCTGTTTTCATTTTTCTGAAGTTGCACTAAATGCTGCTGCCCTTGCTTCATCTATACCCAGCATTCTTTCAGCCAACTAAACAAAAATTCCAGCTCCAGGGTGATAGGAAGTGAACCTGTCCATGGAACCCTTCTCCCAGAGAAGCAGGTACATCCCAGGGAGCCCCTGATCAACTGCTCTCAAGGCTGAGCCTCTGGAGCAGAGATGGGGAAGGATGCTTGGACTCTGAACTGCCATGGCTGGAACCAAAACATGCCAGGGGCACACCTGAGGAGCTGCAGTTACCTGCCAGGTTTTGTGTTGTTAATGCATTACCAGTAAAAGACAAYCTTCTATTTAATGGGATAATTCTATGTGATATTGTTCAGCATAAACACCTGACTCCAGGCTGGAAGAAAAGGAGATAAGCATACAGTTTATGAGAGATCTTCAGCAGATTCAGAATTAACTASTGAGGGCTGTGATGCCTGAGCTGCTGCTGGAAGCCAGGCCTAGTCCCATCACAATGACAACATCTCCATCCTGAACAGAGGATAAAAACCCAAGTGCCAAAGTTTACAATGATGTTAGGCCATTCAGAGTGGTCAAACTTACTGTAAGGAATTCATTAAAGAAGATCTCACAAGACTAAGGAGCAGGCAACACAATSACAAAGGAAACAGTACTGGCAAATGCAAAGTAGTGCTTATAGAAAGCTTATAGAAAGAAATTTGGGTGTCCCACTGTGATGGTTCCCTGAGCCCATCTAATCACTGCTCAGTGTCAGGCAAAGGGCAAACAGCATTAGGAATTATTGCAAGGGAATGCAGAACAAAGCTGAGGATCTCATTATGTGAGCTCCATGGCGTACCTCCATCCTGAGTCCACTTTTAGTCCAAGCATCTTAAAATGGTCAAAGGAGAATTAGAAAAATAGAGAGAAGACTGACAAGCAAAATAGAACAGCTTAACTACACGGAGAGACAAACTAAACCAGCACTGAGCAGCCTGCAAAAGAAATGACTCAGAGAGGACACACTAAAGGGCACCACAACCAGAACTATTAGCCAGCAGAACAGGCAATAGCTATTCATTATTTTCCATTGCACAAAAGCTGGGGGAACTGAAGTTAAAATGAACAAGTTCTTCAGGGAAAAAAAAAACCCTGGCCATTATAATGCAGCTGAAAACAAGGGGACAATGTCGCAGTGCTGGAAAGAAACAGAGCTGTGGGATGCAGAAACGTGCCTGCAAGACATGGCATCCACATTTCTGCTCCTCTGAACATTGGTGGGGGCTCAGGAGAGTGCTGTGCCCACATTGTGGCACTGCCCTTCAAAAGAGAAGCCTGGGTCATTGAGAAAGTGCAAACAAGAAGATTCCTGGGGATCTGGGAAGAGAAATAGCAACAATGGGGTAAGGCTGAATGGAGATTCAAGTATTTAAGGATGTTAAAAGTCCCTGAATTAAAAAATAAATCCAAAAACAGTCTTTTCATCCTTTCTATAAAAGGAAAGAAACAAGGGGCCAGTTTGGAAGAAGAGATGTGAGACAGACACAACAAAGTTCTCCAAGTGAAGCAGTAGTGAAAGATTTTGACTGAAGAGGGTGTAGATGCTCCATAATGGGAAACCTGCACAATTCTGGTAGCTGGATACAGGCACTGGTGCTGCAGGAACTGCTCCAGCCCAACAGGGCTGTCTCTGCCTCCATGTTCTGYAGGGTCTGTGCCTGGGGCTGTCTCCTCTCCAATAGGCATCAAGGCTCCTCTCTGTCCTTTCACACTGTGCAGTAAAATTCGCTCCCATTTCCAAAAAGCCTGAAATGTGCCTCCTGCAGACCCCCAAGTGAGGACAATCCCTGACAGAGTGATTACTTACACCACTGTTTGCTGCCTGCAGCAGATACTTCAGACCCCTCTTCTCCTGGGACTGCAGCCCCCTCATGTAGAACACGCCAAGATAAGCCTGTGCCTGCAATAAAACCACACGGTCCAGATCAGCCACGATTTTAATTACTCAGTTCTTTTACTGATTTTTCAAGCTGTTTACTGATTTTTCAAGCTGCTCACAAGGTTACTGTGGCAGTATGGTAAGGACCCCACTTGTGTAGAGGCTGCTGGGAGAGTTGAGAGGGGCTGCCCTAGGAAAAATCAGCAGGACATGATAAACACAAAGAAATCCTATTTGAGACCCTGAATATAATTTCAAACTTCCCTGTGGGAGTCAGAGCCAGGGAACGGCTCCTACTTGTGACCTGTCCCTAAGATCCAGCACTCCCTGGACAGTGTCCTAGAGTGGGCACAGGTCCTGCCAGACTGGCATTCCCAGGACAAGATGTCACAATCCTAAATGCATCTCCTGAGGAGTGGGAAAAGAGGGCAGGATACACAGATCTGCTCATTCCCGGATGAGTCATCTCGGGAAGTCACAGACACAAAATGAGGATCTGCTCTTGCTTCAGGCACTGCAAGCTCCCAGCACAGCGACCTGTACTGTTAGAACTGAGAGAAAATGAAAACTGAGCTGTGTTTTCAACCACAGGTCAGCTCTCCTAAGCCAAAGGTTTGATGCAAGAGCCACAGACAACCAATGTGTGACAATGACACAGGGGCTCCTGCGTGCAGGCAGGGCTGGCTCCCAGGCACTGCCAGGAATAAAAACAGAGAATCAGAGAAAGGTTTGGGTCAGAAGGGACCTTAAAGACCCTCTAGTTCCCACCCCCTGCTGGGAGCAGGGATAAATATGCTGGAAGGCTTTTGCTTCCAGTCTCACAAACGCTGCTCTCTGGGATGCCCTGTGGCTCCCAGCCCTCAGTGAGGGCTCTGTGCTGGCTGTCTCCTGTCACCTGCCGTGCTGTGGAACCAACCTCTGTAATYCCAGCCACTGCTGCTTGCTCCAGGAGTGCCACAGCCTTGTGATGCCTGTCCCGGGCGTTGGCAGGGCCGTGCTGCAGGAGGAACCTGGCATAGCGGTACTGGGCCATGGGGTGACAGCTGCTGGCTGCCYGGCAGTAATAAAATCCTGCCTGCAAAAAGAGAAAGCCAGGTAAAACATGCCCTGAGCATGACATGGCTCCTCTGTCTAGACCCATCACAAGCTGCAGCCTTCCCCAGAGCCCTCCTACACCTCTCTGCAGGAGAAATTCAGCTGGCTTCAGTGAGCCACTGGACTGTGCCTACCCCAGAGCCCTGGAACCATCCTKGCTGATCCAGTCCAACCTCCCCAGGCTGAGGAGGGTGGCACTGGGCCAGCAATGACTCAAACCAAGCTGCCTTTGCAGCTCTTCCCAGCTCCAGCAGCTGCTGGCCAGCTTGCACTAGATGGCAGGCTGTAGTTACAGACCCAAACTGGAGAAGTGAGAAGCCCTGGGATGTGCAGTGGTGTCTTAAATACAGCAACATGACAGGTTTCTCCTCAGAACCCCGCTGGGTGCTGGTAGCACAGCCTGTGCACCTGGAGAACCCTCACGAGCTGGGGGAAAGGGGATCTCAGAGCACCTCTCGGAGGGCATCGATGGCACTCAAGGCAGCTCTGCAGAGCTGCAATTTTTATTATTTCCAGCATTTTCTACTGAATCTTCAGAGACTGGGCACTGCCCAGGCTCCCCAGGGAATGGTCCCAGCCCCGAGGCTGCCAGAGCTGCAGGAGMRTTTGGACAGCGCTGCCAGGGGTGTGCAGGGTGGGATTGTTGGGGGGTCTGTGCAGGGWCAGGAGCTGGACTCGATCCCTGTGGGTTCCCTCCAGCTCAGGACATTCCATGACTTCCTCACTCGTGTAAAAGGAACAAAGCTCCAGCACCCAACAAAGCCCCATCTATGGGTGGCTGCTGCCCACGCCCAGCCCCCCAAGCCCYGGGTACCTTTTCCAGGTCCTTTTCCGTGCCCCTGCCATGCTCGTAGCACAGCCCCACGTTGAACTGGGCTTTGCTGTAGCCCCGATCYGCCGCCAGCTTGAAGCAGGTGAAGGCAACCCGGCTGTGCCCTGCCCTCATGCTCTCAATCCCTGGGGAAAACACAGCCTCAAAACCAGGAAAACAGGGAAAAGAGCACATGGCCACAACCCAGCCTCCACTGCAGCAACCTCCCCCACAGCCACTGGGCCTTCCTTGGCTCACACCAAGTGCTCTGGGCCACTTCCAGCTGGCTCACCAACCCTCACTCCACAGTTTCCATAAGAAAAATGGCAACACTGCATTTTAGGGATTTTTCTAGGCTTGTGGCAAGGAGGGATCACAGGCTAACACAACGTATGGCTCACACAGAAACAACTTGCTTTTCAGTGCTTCAACTAATGGTGTATATAGGGCAGGGACTTTTCTTAGCTCATTGCATCTTCCTTCTGCTTTTCTTAGAGTTGCAATCCCRCAATTGCTTTTTCAGCTTGCCAGGAAAACTGTGAGCTCAGACAATAAAAGGAGGATACAAGGATGTGACATCTTGTGTCGCAAAAAAGACAGAGATGGCTTAATTTCCAACTACAGATGTCAGGACAACAGTGCAGGCTTCAAGCAAGCCTGGATTGAAATATGCTGAGATAAATCAGGTGGCACGATGGGACAAAGGGCAATAAATCTCTCCAAGCACAGTTAAAATTGCTGAAAGGAGGCTTCAGCTTGGGTATTTGCCATCCCTGACTTCTCATAAGACCTGCAACCATTTGGAGGTCCTCCAAAATGAGAAACCTGTGGTTTAAGGGCAAAACAAAACCAACTCCACATTACCAAGGATATTCAATGCAATGGAAATATCAATTCGGAAAATCTGCTGCAATTGGAAAGCGGCTTCCTCTAAATGCCCTCGCAGAGCTGGGTCACCCTGAAGAGTCAAAGAAAAAAGCCATTAAAGACAGCTAAATCATATCAAGCCTAGAGGATATTCCTGCCTGCAAACCAAGCAGTGAGACCTGTTTGTATTGTAGTACAGTCCTAAGGAGGGTGATGTCGTATGTCCACACAAAAACCTCCCTGTCCCAACACAGCCACCTCACTGGGGAAGCTGCATGGAAAATGCTCCCCTCCYCTCTGGCCAGGGAGCTTGGTGAAGCCTCTCAGGCATCATCAGACCTTGCAGAATTCAGAAAAAGCCTTATCCTAGTCACAGCATTCTGCATCTGATACTACTCACTGCAGGCTGCAGCTCCTCCCGAGGGGCAGCGCAGGGACAGCTCTGAACTCTGCTCCCTGGGACAGGGACAGCAGCCAGGGAACAGCTGGAGCTGGGCCAGGCCAGGCTCAGGCTGGAGAGCAGGGAAAGGTTCTTCTGTSCCCAGAGGGTGCTGGCACTGCCCAGGCTCCCCAGGGAATGGTCCCGGCCCCGAGGCTGCCAGAGCTCCAGGAGAGTTTGGACAGCGCTGCCAGGGATGCACAGAAGGGGGATTGTTGGGGTGTCTGTGCAGGGACAGGRGCTGGACTGGATGATCTTTTGGGGTCCCTTCCAGCTSAGGATAYTCCATGATTCTCAGATAACTCCCCCCTCCAAAAGTAACATGGCCCCTTGTTCCCTCTCAGAGCACATTGTGCCCAGAGCACAGTCCCTAACAGCACCTCCCACCTCTCCATGGGCTTCACGCTGTTCCAGCTGAGCCCAGCCCTGAGCTGAACTGAGCACTGTTTGGTGCTGCTGAAACCCTGAAGGACACAGCCAATTCCCTTCCTCCCTGTGTTGAATGGAAGGGCTTAGGCCAGGCCAGCTCCACACCCCGAGTGGCAGCAGAGCTCAGGCCACACAGGGCACATGGGAAATGWCCCTTGGCACCCACAGCCCCACTGCTCAGTGCAGGGCTACTTCCAGGAGGCCAAGACAGGGACCAAGCCCCTCCTGAGCTCTGCTCCATGACCATGGACCCAGCTCCCTACAGCCCTACACAAGTGGCACCTCCCAGGATAGGGAGATCCACACTCACCCCTTCAGCAGATCAAACAAATGCCTTCTTGGTGCCTTTTGTAGGAACTCACGCTGCTAAAATCTGAATTTACTTCCTCTCTGCTCAGAGTGTCCTTGAGCAATTGCTCAGCCGACTGATTTTTTCAAAAGGGAATTATCTGCATCTAAGACGTGAATTGCAAAGAATTGGCAGGTTTAATCACAACAAGAACAATAATATAATTTATGGCCTTGTGACTCTCGAGCTGATGCACTCTCTTCAAGCCCCAAGTGCTTCCCTCTTAAACAGACAAGAGTCAGCCCTGATTTGCAGCATTTGGAGGAGTGACACCACCTTCCCCAGTCATGGGTTGTCTGGTAAAAACCAAAATAGCAACAGCATGTAATCACCTAGTGAAAGATTGCATCGAAATGCAAATACACAGGAACACGCTGGTGCTGCTGAATTTGTTTTTTTTGTTTGGTTGCTTGGTTTGGTTTGGTTTKGTGTTTTTCCCCATTTCCTTTCAGTGCTTCCCTGCCAGCAGCTCTGTTACACGGATACCTCAAAGGATGGGGATGTCAGTTTGTAAATGATGGAATTTTGTTCTGGCTAAAGCAGAGCCCAGGATATCCCATCTCCCYTTCTTTTTCCAGCCTTGTGTGTGAGTGTTGCTCAGGCTGTGCTTGGGGTAGCTCTGGGATATGTTCCTGCAGGGAAGCTGCAGACAGGGGGTGTGGAAAACTAAATCTTACCTTTGCACTGTGGAGAACTGGCCCCACCCTGGAGCTCACAGGGATTTGGAACTCCCCTGCATTAAAAAAAAAAGCAACAAAAAAGCAAGATTAAGCACTGCTGCATCTTTGCCTCCTTCCAGCCTCTCTATTCCACAGCCCTTTCCTTATGAACTGATCTCCCATTCAGTCAGGGACATTAAGAACAGCAGCAATGCCAGTCAATCTGCCCTTTGGAGCAACAGCAACCATGTGCCACAGGAATCCAGSCCTGTGGCTGCAGCTCCTCCAGAAAGGCCCCTGGTTTTCATTTGGAGACAATAAAACATAGAAAATCTCCTTCTTCCCCTAAATGTGTGTTCCAGTAACTTGTAATCACTGCTTTAAACCTCTGTGCTTCATTTCAAATTAAAGTACTTCTACTCTGGTTTCTGCTCTCAGGCACTRGCTCTTCTGGGTTTTTTCTTCTTCACTAAAAAGCCAATTCCTCCTTTTGAAAGTCATGACATGACTAATCAGCCCCTTTTGATTCCTGTCTGTGATTCTAAAAAGACTGCACCATTCATGTCTTTCAACTGCAGCACTTTTCTGCCAGACTTGGTTAATTTTATGACTTTTGCTACTATTCCTGAATTTCCAACATTGTCCCTGAGGGGCAGACCCTCTCACCAGTGGCACAGGAAGGGTGGATCAGAACTGTGCCCAGCTTGCCCAGGGCATCACACCCAGCTCTCAGTTGAAGTGCTGCCTCCTGAACTCCTTCTCCAGGGAATTTCTTTCCAGGGTCCAGCTCTGCTAAGGGATGATCTGCCCCTTCTTCCCCCTCAGCTCATCCTGCCCTCTCAGATCCACTGGGACAGCCACGTGTTCAGCACTGTGGGGCCAGTTTCAATCAGTATATCTAACAGAGCATCTACAGCCAAAGCTAAGGCACCCTGCTCAGGGCAGAATTGTGCTGGCAGCGATGACAGTGACATTTAGTGCAGCCACTCTGAGAGGACAGTCACCTCCACAAACAGGACAGACAGGCTGAGGCCAAGTATTTTTAACCTGGATCACCACAAGCAGGTGYATCCCAGTGGACAATTAACTGCAAGTGCTGAAGCCTGGATCGCTTGGAGCCAGAGCTGCTCACAGCAGCAGTGGCTGTTCTCTCTCCATGTCYCCAACTCGAGCTGTGTGGGAGCCAAAACAAGTGGAAAAAACACCCTTTTAGGGCCTGATTCCTTGATTGCTGGCTCTGTTTGGCTCCACAAGCACTTGTGGCAGCRCAGCAGCAGCAATGAGGTGTGCAGCAGGCAGGAGTGCTCCTTGCAGTGCCTGCACTGTGGCACAGCATGCAGGAAGCCRTGGCCCATGTGCCAGCTGCAGCCTCATTATTCCCAGACAAACAATTCCCCCCTGGCTGTATTCAAATGTGCGTTATCTGAACAGGCCCCACTCATCCAACAAGCGAGATCACTATGGCAAACATGATTTCTATGCATCATTCCACCAAAAGTAGTATAATCTGTGAATTTATTAGTCGTGCTTTCCATTTCTTTGCAGACCAGGCATCGAATTATCTGATATTTCTCACTGTAAGGCTCTATCTCTCGTTCATGTATCTCCCTCGTGATGTAATTTGGGTTTTTGCCACACATTCAACTGCAAATCCCATGGAAAAAAAAAAGGTCTGTGTTAAGAATTCTCCCACTACTTGTTTAAACAGCATTAGTACATCCRTGCTTCCAAGAAACTGTACATTTTGCACAGATGCCTACTCCTAAATCAGAGATTCCTTGTTTACTGTGAAAACATCGTAATTTGGACAAACCACTGAACCATGAAAAATAAACARCCACTAATTCTGAATTCTGCCAGCCTGCAGAAGCACCTCGTGCCCCTCCATCACAGARAACCCCTCCTCACTCAAACCCCAGTGATCTCCCCACATTAGGGTTACCATTCCCAGAGAAAACATGGAAGGAAACACAAGGACCAGCTGATCCTGACACCCAGCCCCATCTCCTGAAGGGTCAGTGAGTCCCAGGATGGTTTGGGCTGGAAGGGAAATTAAASCTCACCCAGTTCCTCCCCATGCCATGGCAGGGACACCTCCCACTAYCCCAGGCTGCTCCAAGCCCCRTCCATGCTGGCCTTGGACACTGCCAGGGACACAGCTGCTCTGGGAGACCTGAATTCCCTTAGCCTCACCTCTGAGACTGGAGAAGGTGAATTATTCTTCAGGTCATGTCTAAAGATGGGAATATCACTGCTGGAATTTTCTGTGCAACTTTATTTTTACTTCTTCAAAGCCATGCTATGATGCAACCTGACTGCATTTCCTATTTTTCCACACCATCTTGCAGCTTTCAGTGCTCTGGATGCCCAACACTCACATCTTCAGCAGTTAATAAATATTTCTGTCTTTCTTCCCTGTTCATCCTGGACTAATCAAGTGTTGCTCACAGCTAGCTCCAAATGAGGAATTAATAATCTTTGCATAGACAGCCTAGATTGCTCATCCCAAAACATCCACAGGAACGAAGTCACAACAAGAGCTGGCCAAAATCCAGCATTTCTGCCTCATGGAAAATTTCACTGTTTCCAATTGGTTTCATTGTGTTTTGAAATGAAAACACACTTTTGCAGTGTCTGTAATCTCAGAATTGAAATAACGAATTTTACAGTTCTGCCAGGGGTAAAATACAACTCCCCAGGGCATCATTCAGCTGCTGTAACACTGAGACTGGCTGTAATCACCTGCTTGCTCACTCTGTGCCTTTAACTCCCAGCAAAAAGGCTCTGAGTGAGGCAAGAATTGCATGGGAAAAAATAAGATGTGAACACAGAGCTGAGGTCTCGCTGGTAGCAATATCCAGAATGCTATTTAAAGCAATTTTTAAGTTAATCTCCTAAAGTTTTCTTTTTAAACAAAGGAACAGATTTTTATCCTATTGTGCTACATTAGAATTGGAATGGCTCCTGGGGAAAGCTGGGATCCATCACACAGATCTTTGCACAGCAACAGCAGATTGTCACTGTACAGGGAGACCAGCACCAGCAAGCCTGGAAATGAACAGAAACACTGAGAGAAAGGGTAAGGGCATGGAATTCTCCCCAGAAGATCCCTTGCCATTGCTGGCAGCAGCAAATTGGAGCAGGACATTCTGCTCCTCTCTGAGCTCTGCTCTCCCATGGCAAGGCTTTGCTACCAGATTCCGCGGCATCATCTGCCAGGCGTCTGTCCTTCCCTTCCTTCTGCTCTCCCCAGCTTCCTGCTGCATCCTCATTTTGCCAGCCTCACCCACTTTCAGTAGCTAAACACCAGGAAAAAAAAATCCTGTACCTCAGGCAGGTTTTTCTGTAGAAAGCAAAATGTAGTGAAAGAAAGGGAGCATCAAGCTTCACTTTCCAGGGAAAGATTCCCAGGACTTCTCACATGACAAAACCCTGCATTTTTTCAAGCTCTTCAGAGCAAATTATCAAATCTCTTCCCTCGACTTTTCTCCATAAATTCCCACAAAATGGGATGCACAACATAATGTGGAATGTAACCCGAGGACTTATGTACGGAGCAAAATCAAATTATTTCTGACATATATTATCTCTGACAAGTGACAGTTGGAGATGCTTGGGCAGAAAGGGTGAGGAACAGGGATTATAAAGTCACGCTCTCCCTGGCAGAACTTTCCAGCAATCAGCTGTTCTGTGATCTGAGCAGGAGGTTTGGCTGGACCAATTAAGTCTAATTTCAATGGGTAATTTTACCTAATCACTTCTTGGAACCCACTTGTACTTCTGGCCTGCAGCAGYGAGTTCCACAATTTACCTGGACACTGGCCAAACACAAAATGCCTTTTGCATTTTTCCAAACTTGCTACCTGACCCTTCTGTGCTGCCTTTTAAAATGTGGATTATAAAAAGATGGTTCATATTCTCTTTCTCTTGACACTTTCAGTTTCACAGAGCACCAGCACATTCTCTGTCACCTCTTTTTTTTCAAGCTGAAGAGTCAGTCTCTGTTTGGATGTAATTGTCTCCTTGTCATCTTTTCTTTGCAGCTTTGTCCCTGTTTTTCAGACACTGTCTTTTCCTTCAGTGTTCAAGACGTGGCTACATCCCAGACTCACAGGAACCCATGGCACTGCCTTGTCCTCAGCTCCTTCCTTCACCATAATTAACATTTAATTGGCCTCACTGCTGCCGAGCACTGACTTAACCTTATCAAAGGCACATCCACAGTGACTTTAAATGTTCCCTCTGCAAGACAATTATTAATTTGACACTCCTCATTCTGCATGTGTATTTACAGCCACACTCTCCATGTCCACTCATTTAACCCACCTGAGGATTACGCTGCCTTTGGTTCTTGGGCAATCTTTGCCTGTGACTTTCAGATTTGACTGCCCTGAATAATTTTGTACCATTTGCTGCTTCTGTTGCCTCGCTTGTCACCTCTTTTTTTTCCAAATCACTGCTGACTGTGCTGAACAGARCAGATTTAACAAAGGACAGGGGAATCCTACAGCAATGGCTCACCACTGTGAAAACCTTCCTGTGCTTTAAGGAGTTACCAGCCTGAGAGTAACCCCTCTGTGTTCCTTCACATCAGCTTTACTTCTTTAGATAGCTTTGGTTTAGGTCCTGTCTGGATGATTTTCAGAAAGCTAAAAGCTGGATAATCTTGCTCCACATGCCTGTTGACTTCTCCAAAGAAGTCTTAATAGATTTACAACTCTCAAGTCTCAGCAAGGGAGCAAGCTGGCCTGAGAAATGGCTCCCCAAATCCTTCCAAGACCTTTGATACAGCCCACTCATCCCAGCATCTGACACTTCTATCCTGTAACTGAGTTTCTATCAAATTACAATCACCTTTTTTTGCAGTTCTTCGCCTCAAACAAACACCCACCCACCCCTTTCTAAAAGCCAAACTGTCCAATCTGTCAGTGCTCATTTCCCTGGTCACAGAGAAGGTTTGAGGATGGGATTACAGACCATCGTTGGAGGCTCAGTGATTTCCCAGCTTCTGAAGAACATCTGAACAAAGACCGCATGGCCTCAGTGACTTGTCACTGTTCAATTTATCAGTTTGCCTAAAAGCTCTTCCTGTTGACTCTCAGCAGGGAACTTTGTCAGACACACATTCACTCCAGGATGTTCAGCTGTGCCAACTGGAGGCATTGCTGTCTCCACTTCTTCCCACCACTCCTCCCAGAGGTCCGTGTCCAGTCACCTGCCAGTGCTGGAGTGCTTCTTAATATGCTCCAGGCTAAAGCAGATGGGTTAAACAGTCTAATTGGCAGTTTAGGTAAATTAACCTGGCTGTTTTCCTGGAGTTAATTAGGAGACATGGAAACAAAATGCTCCATTTGCCAACTGATGGGAATGGTAACCTCTGGCAGGAGAAGGTTTGATAAGCAGTGATGGGCAGTAGCTGAAATCAGCACTGAAGGAGGCCAAAATTCTGCAAGAAGGCAAAAAATAGTGAACAGCTCTGATTTTTTCTGCAGCATCTTCATTATTTAAATGCTTCACTGTGAGGGCAGTGAGGCCCTGGCACAGAACAGCTGTGGCTGCCCTTGGATCTCTGGAAGTGCCCAAGGCCAGGCTGGACAGGGCTTGGAGCACCCTGCGATAGGAGAAGGTGTGCCTGCCCATGGCAGGGAACAGGATGAGCTTTAAGGTCCCTTCCAATCCAAACCAGTCTGTTATYGTGTAATTAGCCAATATCTGTGGCTGGTTTCCTTATGTGCCTCTTCTACACCRCTACTGAATTTTGTCCCCTTTCCACCTGTTCCAGCAGGTTTTCTGCTTCCAATAACTTTCCTGAGGCCATTATCAGAGTTTCTGCATCTAGTGAGCTGTGGGCCTCATCTGATCTTCCTTGGTGTGACTTTAAATCCCCTATGTAGGACACRCTTTCCTGGGTGAGACTTCAATTTTGTTGGAGTCTATCTTTCTATTTTTATAAAACTCATTTTAATAATGTCTTTGATACCGCCTTYGACTGTCTTATCTATGGCATAAGAGCTCAGAAATGCATCCTCATCCTGCAGGAAGAGAATAATTCCTTTAGTTTCACACCATGTACACCAGTCTCCCAGATCAATGGTGCAGCATCCTCCTGAATCCTTCTGGCTGCAAACATCTGTCCACAATAACAGAACAGGACTGGATACCGTAATCAGCCTGCTGAGGCAGAGCAGTGTTGGGAAAGCTGTTGTCACCTGCAGTTACAGCCTCGTCTCTCCCTTCAGGGGATTTTTTACCTCCTRTCTCTGGACTCCTGACTCATCTCTCTGAAATTCAGCCTGTCCACCCTCACCTGCCTCCTCAAGTGTCAATAAATGGCTATGCAYTGCTTTAGCCCTGAGCTTGCCTTGGGGAAACTCCGAAGTCCTTCTGCCACAAGTACCCTGCCCCAAGCACATGGCACATACCTCCTTCTGCCCAGGGCTGCCTCTCTCCTTGCCCTGAGGGGATGCCTGAGGATGAATCCTCTGGTACAGCCTCTGGACTTGCTTTCTGCAGGAACTGGGACCCCGGCTGCTCACTGGGACAGCTGGTTGAGGCTTCAGTCACCACTGTAATACAGAGCACAAAAACTGTGTCTGCTCCAGGCAACAACAGCCGATTGTGGATGTACTCARTGTTGTCTGACCATACAGACAAGCAGAAGGAAAGTTCGTGGAGCAGAATCCAGAACAGAAAACAAAGGTAAGGGCATGCAAAGTGTGACTGCACCGAATCGTTGAGAAGCAGAGATTGTCCTGACACGCTCCCCAAGGCCTGAGAGCGGCTGGCAGCCTCTCCCAGGCTCAGTTAGCACACCACGAGGCAGGAATTCCACCCGAGAGCCCCCACAGCCCTCCCTCCCCAGGCCAGAGCCGCTGACCTGTGGGCTGCGGGGGCAGCGAGGAGAGCCAGGGCACCCTTCTTTCTGTCCTGGCGTCCGGCAGCGACCTCAGCCAGGCGATCTGCCTGAGCAGCTGCAGCAGCAGCGCGCCCACAGCGCCCTAAGGAGAAGCGCACACGAGTCAGAGAGCGGCCCCGCTCCCTCGTCCCGTTCGCAGCCAGCCCCTCGTCCCCGGCTCGGGTTCGGGGATCCTCCGCGCTGTCCCGGCGCTGCTCCTCACCCAGGTGACRGCCTCCCGCACGGAGTAGCGGGGCACCAGGCCGGGCAGTGCCTGCCGCCGTCCTCCTCGCTCCGGGCCATCCTGACACGCGGGCGCCCTGCAACAACCACACACAGAGCCCCGTCAGGCCGGGCCGCGGCGCCCACCCCGGCGGGGGGATCCCGAACCGCACTCACCGCTCGGGGCTGTGGCCGCGGCCGCCGCCGCCCAGCCCGGGGGCACAGGCGGGGCGGGCGGGGGTGGGAGCACAACGACCCCGGCCCAGCAACAGCCGCCACATCCCGCCCGCCCCGCCGGCAGCGCGCACACGGCGACAGAGACGGGCGGGGGGGCGGACACGGCGGGGACACGGCGGCCCGGGGCTAAGGGGACAACGGGCACAGAAGGGACAGCGGGGACAAGCGCGGACACAGGCGGCTGGAGCCGGGCGGGCGGCGCGGCAGCATCGCCACGGAGCGGGGATAAAGCGGCACGGTCGGCACGGAGCGCGGGCAGAGCGGCAGCGGCACCACAGAGCGCGGCGAGAGCGGCACCGCCGCCATGGAGCGCGCCAAGAGCGCCGCCCGCCCCGGGAGGCCGCGCTGAGGGACCGCGCTGAGGGGGCACTGAGGGCCCGGGGCATCGTGTTTTGCAAAATGTGGAATATGTAAAACATCTCTTAAGAAAAGATTTTTTTTTTTTTTTTCCCAGTTTCATCTTGGTATACTTTCCAGCCTAATCAACAAGAA
This sequence comes from Malurus melanocephalus, assembly GCF_030028575.1. NCBI lineage: Eukaryota > Metazoa > Chordata > Aves > Passeriformes > Maluridae > Malurus > Malurus melanocephalus. Next base: position 553,726 of record NW_026623603.1, read on the forward strand.
GGGAGATTAAATCCATGAAACAGCAGCTCACAAGCTCCGTGATGTCCAGGTGTTCGAAAGACCAATTACATGTTGGTAGAATCACCTAAATAATAGTGGTGACATTTCAAGAGAAGTAGTTAACAATTTGCCCAGAGTATAAGGGTGAATGAGAAGGGGATTATGAAACAGCATGCTGCCTTATTGTTGCAAAATGTGGAATAAGTTGAAATTTTCTCARGGAAGGATGTTCTCTAGTGTTTKATCTTCSTATGCTTTCRAGCCTAATCAAYAAGAAGGGAGGTTTAATCCGTGGAACAAACAGYAYCTCRCAAGCTCTAAGTGATGTCCAGGTGTTAGAAGGACAAATTACTTGGAATTACCTTGTTAAGGTTCAGGGCTGGACATGTTTCAATGATCTCAGATCCCAGGAAGTTGAGAAAGCTTGGGAAGAAGGATATACCACTGATGGTGGACACAATGCAGAGTTTATGGACCACAAGGACATTTGGCARGGCCYRCAAGATAAGGAAGAAACTGATARAGCCAGCTCAGCAARTGGGCTGAAATCGGCTCCAGTTGGGTAGAAGGTAATCCCAGCAGGGCAGGTCACAATCACTGACCCATGGCCCGAGAAAGCACTGACCCAAAAGAAGAGAAAGACTGAGTGTGGGACTAATTAGCATGAGAAGCGAGAGCCTCATTAACCAATAGAAGATAGAATACTAATTAGTAAGAGAATTAGGTGATGTGTAGCCAATGAACACTGACGCCTTTGTTTGCTAAAATAATGACAAGTTTTGGTGGTGGCTATGATGGCTTTGGGGATTTGCCACCCAGCCCCCTTTCCTGCACATAACTGTCAGTCAATCAAATACATAGACTCTGGATCAGCCTCCTGCACAGCAGGGAAAGAACCTGTTTTGGGATAACAGGGAGGGTCTCTGGGGAAGTGCTGTTGTTGGGGTGGGGGATAACCCCCTTTGGAAAGTATGGGTAGGGACACACCCTGCTCTGGTCATTCTCAGGTTATTCCTGCAGCTCTGGGCTGTCTGTGAGCGTTCCCTGAGCTCTGAGAAGAGCCCTGGGGCTGACAAAATATGGGAACCACATTAGTAGGGGGAAGTGCTGAAGGATTTCTGAGCCTGTGATTACTTACAAACTGAATAAAGTGCCTTTTCCTCACCAAGAGCTGCAGCGCAGATTGGTGTTTGGGTGCTGCAGTGGAGTTAGTTACACAAGGGCAAACTGCTACCAGAAAGTAATTTGAGGTGTGATCAGCAGCTCTGTCTGTTGATCATCCTGTAATCAGTGACGTCATTAATGATATTTGGGAAATGGGTATCAATGTGGAGCATTTGGGAATGCTGCAAATACATTAAGGTGCATGAAAGTTTGGGTTCTGTATGAACCTGCTGTCCCTTCTGGCCCCCATTCTGCCTTATTTTGTGACTGGTGGAGTTCTCAGGGCCTTCTTTGGTTTCTGTTTTCGTTTCAGCAGTGCAGCAACAAGAGATGGCAGAGTTCACAACAGAGACCATGCCATGCCAGCCTGAGAAAAATCAGCTTTGTGTCCTCCTCACCCTGGGTTTACGTCAGGAGTAGGAATATTGCCCTGCTCATTCCAGCTGAACACTCGATTTTCTGGTTTATTTCTTTGTTCCACACGTACAGAAATTCTTGGTCATTCCAGCAGTTGTCTCTCTTTCTGGAATATGGTGTTTTCTGTGCTGGTAATTCCTGTTACGAACTCAGAATTCTTGTTCAGTATTAGCTGTRGTTTATGCTTGAATGGCTGCAATTTTAAGTCCAAGTATGGCTTTCCAGGAGATCCATAATCGCTCTCCTTCATCAGCCTAAATACTTGTTTTAAACTACCAAATTTCTCTTGGTGTTCAACAGTTTTTTTTTTTTGTTTTTTTGTTTTTTTTTTTGTTTGTAGCGTCATATGGGACATAAATCCTTTATCCTTTCACCCCAGATTTGGCTTAATAGTGTAATTACAAAGTCATTTAGTTGCCTGTTTCACTAAATGTGTCTGTAATTGTCTCCTGTTAGTAGACTGGTGTTTGCTAAGCTACTACAGTTTGTTTGGGGATGAAAATTACATGCAAAATAGAAATATCAGCATCTCCACTCTGTAATCTTGCCTTAATTTTCTTACTCATCAGGTTGATACCACTAATTAATGCTCCAAAAACTGAACCTGCATTTGTTGGTATCGGTTCATCAGCTGATCACTGAATTTTTGGTTCTTTGGTCCTGGTTTCAAGTCCCCAGCCAGTTGGTGAGTGATACTCTCTGTGTTTTCTGTGACTGAGCTGGTCTGTTTGGATTCTTGGTGTGAGGATTCTCCAGGAGCTGCAGTGGCCATGGTGCTATTGTGTATTTGTGTCTGACATGGGAGAAGGGAAACCACTGGATGAAGATGGGCTSAGAGGGGATGCTGAGAGACAAGGAAACAGCTCTGGGGGCAAGGATCAAGTGGCCAAGGAGGTTGGTGGGATTCTGGGGTGCTTTTCCAGCAGATCAGGGAGGGGATCCTGCCCCTGTGGGCAGCCCTGGGAGGCTCCTCTGCAGTGCTGTGTCCAGCTCGGGGCTCCTGAGCACAGCAGGGACCTGGAGCTCCTGGAGCGGGGCCGGCAGAGGCTGCGCAGATGAGGAAGGGCCCGGAGCATCTCGGTGCCCAGGAAAGGCTGAGGGAGCCGGGGCTGCTCAGCCTCCAGAGGAGCCCCAGCCCAGAGGGGCCCTCAGGCCTGGCTGTCCCTGTGTGCAGGGAGGGCTCCGAGCAGGGCCCGGGCTCTGCTGCGGGGGGCACCCAGCGATGGCAGCCCAGGGACGGGCAGGGAGCGAGCCCAGGGAGCTCCCCCTGCAYAGGAGGCAGAACTTGTGCCCTGGGCAGTGCCCAGCCGTGCCCAGATTGTGCAGAGAGGCTGTGCAGTGTCCCTGCCTGGGGCTATTGCAGAGCTGTGTGGGCACTGCTGTGCCCTGTGCTCTGGGATGGCCCTGCTGGAGCAGGGAGGTGGCACCAGAGGAGCCCTGGGGGCCCTTCCACTCAGACCCATCCTGAGATTCTTGGGAGGAAACTGCAGAGCGAGACAAAGCTGAGCTGGCAAACATTACTCTGTAGTAATGTGGCTGAAGGAAGAAATGCTGAAGGGAGAACGGCTCAGGCTGAGGCAGGAGCACGTTCAGAATGTTCCACATGAGGTTCTGCTGCCAGGGTTGTCCAGCTCAGCCAGTTTGTGTCATTGCAGCGTGGAGTCAGAGTGGAAAGGACACTGAGAAGGAGGAGGTGATCATCCCTGAGGAATTGCTGCAGGTGCAGTGGCTTKCTGCAGCTTTTCTGCCTGCCAGTGCTGGGATTTTGTTCCCTGCACCCAGGGGTGGTGGGGGAAGTGGCCAATGTCATTGCAGGGCCCTCAGCAAGGTCACGGTAATCAGGAGAGGATTCTGATGACTGAGAAAGGGCAAACATCATACACTCRTTGGAAAATCCCCCCTGGGAGGGTGGGGAGGCCYTGGCACAGGGRGYCCAGAGRAGCTGTGGCTGCCCCTGGATCCCTGGMAGTGTCCAAGGCCAGGTTGGACAGGGCTTGGAGCACCTGGGACAGTGGAAGGTGTCCCTGCCCATGGCAGGAGGTGGCAYTGATGAGCTTTAAGGTCCCTTCCACCCCAAACCATTCTGGGATTCTGTAGAAAGGATAAGGAGAAAGACTGAACAACCTGAAAACACTTGATTTAACCTGATTTTCTGGAAGGTGTTGGTGCACCTTCTCCTGGTCACAGAGTTAAGCAAGAAGGTGATTGGGAACATCCAGGATGGATTTAAGGACAATTAGGTCAAAGGAACCCAAGTGACTCAGAGCACAAGGGGAGAGACCAATGGGTGGTGTTTACCTGGATTCTACTGTGGCCTTTGCCAAAGGCACCTGTGGTGTCATTTCACCAACCTGGTGGGTGAGGTGTGGATTGGGTAAATGGGTCATAAATTAAATGGAAACCAGCCTGGGTTGCTGGGCTCAGATGATGGTCAGCAGAGGGTTAGCAGCACACAGTGTATACCAGAAAAGGGCTGAGAAAACTCTGCTTGTGATCATGATAATTTTAGGAAAATAAATGCTTTGCTCCTGAGGGAAATAAATACTGTGCTCCTTAAGAAATGTATTTATTTTGGTTGGAAGAGGGAACTAGGCTGGTTGTGGAAAGCAAGCTAAAAATAGACATGGAAGTTCTAGAAGGTTATACATATATATTTTGAGTTCTCTAAAAAACCTTGCAGKTGAAAGCACTCTTTTAGTCACTGGTTTAAATGCCCATTAATGCCCATTCTCCCTCAAAATGCAGACAAAATTAATGTATTTTCAAGTTTTTGATTAATTGTTTGAGGTACATTTTTTTGAGGCACGTTTGGCACTGGAACTTTATTCTCTGGCACTGGTTCTTCTTGTCTTAAAGTAGCCTTCTGCTAACTGAAATTTTCATCTGCATTTTTATTTTTCTGCATCTTGAGCAAAATAACTTAGTGGACCATGTAAGCTTTGATAGATAATAGTTGTTTTTTTAATCTAAACCCAGAAATTTATGACCAAAAATCTTGCTATCCCCCTTCAACCAAATATGCTTCAGTGTAATTACAGGGGATATYTCGTTTCACAGCTCACAGACAAAGCAAATGTGTTTGTTTTACTTTATTAGATTTCTTATAATATGTTCATACAAACCCAAATGTGCATATACACACTGTCAATACTGCCAACTGCAATTTATTAAGTTTTATAATTTTTTTCCACTAGGTCACTGTATTGTTTAACAGAGTGAAGGCAGCAGGATCAATGCTAAAGATGGGAAGGTGAAATTTCCAAGTAAACAATCTCAGCTTTCTYTTAATAAGTTTACAAGGGATATTTTTGAGGAAGGCTAATTAATCATATGCCTGAAACCTCTCTTAAAGCAGTTGTGGAATAAGAGAAGAGAATAATAAACCAAAGGTATTTGGGCATAAGCTCTAGCTTGTGCTGCTACCTCCCTCTTCCCTGAGTGCTGCAAAGCCCCTCGGTCAGTGCCTGTACTCCAGAGCTGGAACTGGGAGCGGGCTTTGGGGATAGATCTCGTTGCTTTGTGATGAACTCAGAGGCCCTGGGAGAATCTCTTGGTGTTGACAGCCCCTGACAGTAAATGTCACATGGATTCGGAGGGAGCTCAGAGCCTTCTGGTGACTGCTATGAGAAGAGACACGGTGACAGCAAACCTGATTGATGAGCCGTGCCACGAGGACGGGGAGCTCTGGGTGGTGATTGTCTGTAATTGAATGGGCCAYGGAAGTTATTTCTGGGTTTCCACAAACACTCCAGGAGAGTTTTCACAGGGGAGGGGTGTGAATTCAGGCTGAGGTGCTCAGCAAGTCCCTGTTAACTCAGCCCTAACAGACTCTCAAACTTAATGGGCTGGTTTAGCTCTGTGCCCAGAGCTGTAATGAAACAAACAGCACGTGCAGATGGTCAGTCCTGCAGTCACTTTTAGGAACGTTCTTTTGTCAGCTTTTGCTTCCTGTTTTTAGTGCCTTCTCGTGATGGAGGTTGTCCCTGGCTATGACACGGCTGGGCTGTGACACTGGCTTGTCCAGTCACGCTCCGGGCGTTTACCAGGAGTGTGAGACCTCAGAGCCCCTCACCCAGCCAGGCATCTGCAGGCACTGACCAATTAAATTGGCCTCTCTCTTATTAAAACCCCTGTGCAGGCTCTGGTGTGTCACAGATCTTTAAAATCTCCATTATGAATTCCACTTTCTTGTGGGTATTTTTAGCTTCTACTTGAAGAACTGATTATTGTCTCTTGCACTTAAACATATCAATTTCGGCTCCACAGACATCTCCTCTGGGCCATAGTCAAAGACCTGATCTGACTTGAACTGCTGAGTCCTTAGGGAGGATTTCAACACAGCTCGGAGTGCTCGGACGTTGGAACTGTGCAAGGAGGAAGAGGGAAAGAAATTCAAGCCCTCCCCCCTTCCCTTTGGTTAGGCAGGAGCACATCCCTTACAGATTTACTTGGTTGTGCCAATTTAATGTGATTTCTTCTGAGGGCCTGGAACCACTCAAGGAAGGCTGACAGGTTTTATCAACAGAATGGAAACTGAAGTGATAAGGTGAGAGTTGTTGACCTGGTAACTAACAAACACAAAACTCCAGTGTCCCTCCAGCTAAATATTGCACTCCTCAGGTAAGTAAACGATGGCAGCAGCTGTGGTCTTGTCACTGAGCGAGAGAGTGTTTGAGTGCAGAGGAGCAGGAGGTGAACTGTGAAAACAAACACATTCGCTTGGCTACAGACTATTTCCCTCTATTACTTTTAATGAGAGCTAAACTCCAAAATGCACAATGGGACAATAACATTGTGGGGAGAAGGAATTCTGCRTGCAGCTCCGAAATTCCAGATGCCCGGCCGCAATTAAAATGATTGCTGGTRTATTATTAATGGCTCGCCAGGAGTTTGAGGCTGTTATTGGGTTTGGGAGCAATTGGTACAAGTCAGTGCACAAGTGACTGAAAGGCAGTGCCATCCCTGAAGGAGCTGAGTTAACAGCCTGAACCCACAGCACTCAGAGGAGCTGGGAAATGAGAGAAGTGTGAAAAGGTGAGAGGAGCCATGTTAAAGCACATCCCTGAAGGGGCTGGCAAGAATTAGCTGCGTCACCGTGGGCAGATGTTAGAAAATACAGCCTAAGTGTGTGTGGGGGGCTATTGTTTTTATTTATTTTAATTCTGAAATTGTAGTGGGAGGAGGACAGCTGAGAAAGGAAGTGGAGAGCTCTGATGAACAATGGTTTTGAAGTAATGGCCACTAAAAGCACTGCAAACGTTTCATTCCTGCTTTTTCCCTTCTATCTCCTTTTGCCTGAAGCACGCTGGGATTATGTACGAGACGTAGCTGTGACAGTTCTCCCTGAGCCCTCAGAGTTGTTTCCTGACAGGATATGAAGGCTTCAGCAGCTGAACAAAGAGGCACACGACACAGCTTGTGTATGGTGTCCRTCTCCCCTCACTGGCACCTGGCCTGCTCGGCACAATTGGCAGCGACAAATGCCAAGTGATCCCTTCCCATCCAGCCTCTCATTCATGCCAGCTCTGTTTCTCACATGAAAGCACTTTTGTACTCACCATGTTTGTCATCCTGCCATGTAGCTTTTCTTTTTGCTGTTACAGTTTCTTTTTGTCTCAGGTGAGGGTACCAGAGATGCACAGGGTGTTGGAGAAGCAGAGCACTGTCAATATAAACAGGGGCAAGGCCGTACTTTTCTCTCCCAAGAATTCTAAACTTTGGGATTTTTCTTTTTTGCCTGCTCTTGAGCAATGGGGTCATATATTCATAGAACAAGCTGTTACAATGCTGAGATGCATTTCCTAAATTGTGCAAACTAGCTCAGAGCCCATCACTCAATGTGGAAAGTGTTGCTTTCTGTGGATAACCAGATTATAGTTGTCAGGGCTGAAATTTATCTTCCACTKCATCATGAGGCTTGCTCAGTGTCGTGGCATCTTGAACTTTTTGCAGTAAATATTATCCCAATTAATTTAGTTTTTATCAGAAATCTTCTCCACTCTTCCACCAACTTTTCAAATCATTTCTGAGCACATTGAACACTGTGGACCTTAATCCCCATGGGACTTCACTGCTCMTCATCTTCCACTGTGAAAACTCATCCTTTAGGATAATCTTCTTTTTCCAATGCTAAATTGTAACTTTGTGAGGTCCTTACCTGTAGTTCCTGGCTGTTTTAGTTTATTTAAAAGCCTTTGATGAGACCTTCTAGGCATGAGGTTTCTGGAAGCTTGGGGTGAGTTGGAAATGCAGGGAAAAATTCTCAGCTGGAGCTCTGCTATTTACATGCTTTTGRCTCCTTCAAAGAATTCCAGCAGATTTAGAAGGCTTGGATTCCTTTTACAAAAGTCATGTTTACTTTTCCCTAACATGTTACTTTTATTCATGTATTCACTAATTCTGTTCTTACTGAGCTTCAGCCAACGTGACCCATGTGGACATAGGGCTTAGTGGTCTGAGGCTTCTCGAATAGCCACTGGATTTATTTTAAAAACTTGATTTCTTATTAGTTACCTTCCAGTCCTTTGATAATCACAGCAATTTTCAGCAAAAGGTTATGTACTGAGGGTATTAGCTCAGATGATTCACATTTAATATTCTATAAAAACTTTGAGTGAATTCCATTGGGCRCCTGCTGAAACGTTGTTCTTCATTTTATCTGCTTTGTCATCTCCACTTAACACACTTTAATTAAGACAAGCCTTCTGTGAAGGCCTTATAAACAAGATCCTGGTTCTAGAATTTCCAAGATTCTCCAGGTGAACAGGGGTTTGAAGAAAACCTCAAGAATTTGGGATTTGTCGTGATTGCATCATGTTTTCTGAGTGCTTCTTCCACACCTTTGTGGCTTTTGCAAGCTCCTTGCTCTTGATATGTTCAAGAAGGATTTATAACATTCTTTTCTATTTCTTTAGCAAACTGCTTCTAAACTCTTTCTTCCRTCTATGTTATTGTGCTTTTACATTTAGTCTGCCAGAATTTATGTTCTTTTTAGATTTCCTTTTTCAGACACAACTTCAGCTTTTTGCAGGATACCTTTTAACTTCCAAGAGCCTCCCTGATCCTGCTGTTTTATGATGCAAGCTTTTTGTTTTCCTCTCAAGTCTTTTTTTTTGACAGGTTATATGCATTTGCTTTGAGCCTCCAATATAGAATCCTAAAATAGTCTACCTGCCATCTGAAAACATTTTACCTTTCTGGCTGCCACTCTGAGCGTTTTCTGTAACAAATTCCCTCATTTTCCAATTTTCCTTTCGCTGGAATCAGGCGCAACCACTTCATTTGCCAACACTGCTTCATTTCGGAGGCTGCAGTCTCGAGTCAGATAAAAGGATTAAGGGTTTGGCCTCCCACAGTCTCTGTGAAGGCTRGAAATACCAACCATTAACATTTCACTAATGGTAATTTCCCTGATTTCATTCACTGAGGAACAGGCAAGGAAGCAGCTTGCCAAAGCTGGCAATGGTAGGAATTCCTGCCCTGGAACATCCACTGCTGTCTGTAGCCTACAACAGGCAAAATGACAGATAATTGGGGGAAAAAAAAAAAAAAACAAACCCCCCAAAAAAACCAATCTGAGCTGATTTATCACCACATCACTGAAGTTTGATACTAATGAGGGTGAGTGATTTGGGGCAGGGTGTTGGTGGGAAGCAGAGSCACAATGACAAGGTCCAGTGGTCACATCAGCAGATCAGGAATTATCTGGGTGGGAGGGACAACTTATGAGAGCAAGAAGTTCTTCACACCAGAGAATTGCAGAACCATGGAATGGCTTGGCTTGGCTTGGCTTGGCTTGGCTTGGCTTGGCTTGGCTTGGCTTGGCTTGGCTTGGCTTGGCTTGGCTTGGCTTGAAAGGGACCTTAAAGATCTTCTCATCCCACCCCCTGCTATGGGCAGGGACACCTCCCACCATCCCAGGGTGCTCCAAGCCCCGTCCAGCCTGGCCTTGGACACTGCCAGGGATCCAGGGGCAGCCACAGCTTCTCTGGGCATCCTATGCCAGGGCCTCCTCTCCCTCCCAGGGAACAATTCTTCCCAATATCCCATCCATCCCTGCTCTCTGGCAGTGGGAAGCCATTCCCTGTATCCTGTCCCTCTATCCCTTGTCCCCAGTCCCTCTCCATCTTTCCTGTTGGCTCCTTCAGGCCCTGCAAGGCCCAAATTCAGTCACCCCAAAGCTTCTCCTCTCCAGGTGAACAATCCCAGCTCTCCCTGCCTTTCCTCCCAGTAGAGCTGCTYCATCCCTCTGATCATCCTGTTGTGGGGGACAGTGTCCGAAACTTTACAGAAATCCAAATAATCAAGAGTTGAGACCTCATGACTTCAGTTCCCATCTAACACAACCCTGGGTGTGCCCTGACCCACAGGTTGGTACAAGATGATTTGGAATCTGGATTCTTTTTTCTCTCCAGTGACTGCTCCTTGGAGAAAGCAGGAGCTGCTGATGGACATCTCCRAAGCTGGGGATGAGCAGCTCCAAAGTTTGGGATGAGCAGTGATGCCAGGCAGGTGAGTGCAGCCTTCTGTCAGGTGAGAAGCCCCTGTGAGGGTGGAAGGCAGCAGCACTCGGGTGCTGCAGAGCACCTTGAGCCACCCCACGTTGTGACAGTGCCATTGCTGAGTGGCACCGAGCGCTTAGCAACAGSAGAGTGATGGGGATACAGATGAATTGACTGTTTTCTGAGCAAGCTGGGTAGGAACAGAAGTAATTAGCTGCTAGCTGATGAAAAGGCATGCTTAATTATTAGTATAATTATAGATATAATAGACCAGGAATTATTCAGTAAAAGTAAGGAGGCCAATATGTTACAAAGAAGGTAATGGGAATGGAGGAGAGAATGACAGCGCTCTGAATTCTTGAGAGGAGATGTAAAGAATYAAGATGATAAATCAGGAATCTTTTGGGTTTCTACTCTCTGACATATCAACTCAATTTAGCAGTGGTACAAGGGTACACAGAGCTAACGAGGTCTGTGACTTGCGTGATTTCTTTTATATAAGAACCCCTATATATAAGGGTTTATATAATGTTCATTTAACTGATGGAATGCCAATGAAATCGAGTTGCGCTCTCATAAATTTCAGATCCTGCACAATTTCATGGGGATCTTTGCTCTCCTTCTGGCACAGACATGAAATTAAATGGATCCTGCAGGATGCTCGGCTGTAACTGCTTCTGATCAATATTGGTAATTGATTATAATTGTTTGGTAAGGCAGCACTGCTTTCCCTGACACCTGAGGAATCACCTGACTCAAAGGGTGCCATGTTAGTCAGCCTGGCCACGGCAGCTCAAACTGCTTTCTTTTGGAAAATGGCTGGAAAAAGAGGGTTGAGCTGCACTGAGAGGGTCATCAGGAATGCATGGTTGATACAGGATGTAAAATCTCTGAAATGGATAATCTGGGGAAGATTTGAACAATTGTAAGGGTTTTTTTCTTACATCAGACTGGACACAGGGAGAACTGGTCCTGCCTTTGTGCCAAGGCTTGTGCTGGATGCTGATGGCAGCAGCAATGCCCTGGAGTCTCTGTGAGAATCTGCAGCTGAGAGGCCCAAGATGTCTACAATGTTTTCTAAAATTGTGTTGTTTCTAAAATTCTGTCAGTGGCACAGGAGACTGACACCAGCAGCTGTGATCGAGATGCTATGAGTCTGGGAGAAGCAGTGCCAWAGGATTACAAGCCCTTTTGCCCATTGTTCTGGTTGGAGAGGAAAATCAAGATACAGAGATTTTATTGAATTAGTATTTGAGGACTAATTAGCAAAATGGCTTTTGATGAATGAGCKGTGAGTCATGTTGGTCTGGCAAATAGCATTTTGATAAGGTGTTTGTGAGACAGATAGTCCTCAGATGGYAAGAGGAACAAAAACCACTACCCTTAATGATGATGTTAATGCAGAAATGATGCAAAAGTACAGGAGCAATTGCTGTGTGAAGCCACTGGAGTACATCAGGGCAAACTGGGGACAGACAAACTCTAATCAGCCTCAGCTGGGCACAGAGTCCTTGAAAAGTGAAGCTGGATGAGATCTCAGCTCATCACTTAGTCCATTTCCTCCTTGTGCAGCAGAATCAGAACTGCTTGTGACACCCTGGTATGTGCAGAGCAGTTCTGCTTCATTTGGAGCAGACTTTGACCTGGCACAGGGCTGGTGCTGCATCAACCCTGCCCTGTCAGGGCTGGTACTGGCCCTGTCCATGGTCTGCTCTCTGCTGAGCACCTCCTGTTCCCAGTCATGATTCAGGTGATGTTTTGCAGCCCTCTGACCATCAGTGTTGCTGCTTTTACCTTCAGCCTTTCCTGAGGGGCTGCTCCCAACCTGGCCGTGCCTCTGCACTCAGGTGTTTCTGAGGACCTGCACGATGTCTTGCAGGTAACTCTGTTAACAGACCTGGGTAGTGGCTTTTCTCTGCTCAGGATAACAAGCTCTGGACAGCTGGTGATCCAGCAGAACGCTCACATTGTTTGTTTTTCCAGACTGCTTTCTGCCAGCTGATGCCTCTCCTGTATTCATGCACTTTACTCCTGCCCGAGTGAAACCATTCTGCTTTTTCCCAGTGAGATGGCTGCTGTATTTATAGACTTGTCCAAGTTGTCAAAAGTTTTTAATGCTGCTCTCCCCCATGTATTTGCAGCCACTCTTCACAGATTTAATCTTGGCAGATTTAATAAACACACAGTCCATTCCCTTATCCAGGCTATCAATAAAATATTGAATGGATCTTATGAGCAGCTGCGTAACCATTCAATTTGTCCTTTGCATTTCACAGTGAACCATTGGAAACCTGCTCTCAGACTGCAGATTCCAACCAGATTTGTGTCAGGACTCCAGCCAAGCCATTCTTCACTTATGGATGTCACGTGGGACAATGTCAGGAGCCTCAGGTGCTTCTTCCTTATCCACAAAGTCTCATTCACTGGAGAACAGAATTGGATTGGTTCAGCTTGTTTTGTTCCTGAGGGATTCATGCTGACAAGGACTCATCTCCCTGTTGGTTTCTATATACTTAGAGATAATTCTGATTATTCTGCTTTTCCTGGGAGTTCAGCCTTTTGATATCTTACTTATTCTGTTTGATTTGTGGACAACTGCTGGTGGTTCCAGTTGTTTAAAACTGTATGAACTTGGTGGGCAGTTGGGAAGGCAACAGATCCAAACCTCTCACTGGGAGAAATCCTGTGCCAAATGTGTAATTCCTGTGATAATTCACAGAGTCACAAGTGGTTTTCAAGAGAGGGGTGGAAGAAATGTTTTGACAAAAAGAAATTATTTCATTTCAGTCTGCGAAAAGATGATGCAAATCAGCATGACTTAAAAAAAGAGATTTCAGGGAGTCTTGAGAGAATTCTGAACAGTTTGAGCTGCAAGTCTGAGCAGCCTTGTAGAAATTGTCTTGTAGATTGGAAATTGAGAGGAAATTCTTCCCTGGGAGGGTGGGGAGGCCCTGGCACAGGGTGCCCAGAGAAGCTGTGGCTGCCCCTGGATCYCTGGCAGTGTCCARGGCCAGGCTGGATGGGGCGTGGAGCAGCCTGGGATGGTGGAAGGTGTCCCTGCCCATGGCAGGGGGTTGGATGGAGGTGATGTTTAAGGTCCTTTCCAACCCAAACCATTCTGTGATTCTGCAACAAATATGGCCAGGGTCATGTAAAAGAAGGAGTTATGAAAGCACAAGTTGGGAAACCCAATTTTGGGGTGCACTGACTTCTTCGCCTGTAATAGATTGGTAGTGAAGGTCTAAGAAAATAGAACTGGAGATTAGACTAAATTTCATACCCTTTTAACCCAGAGAGCCAGGCTCTTGTTTGCAGAGTGTTTTCTGAACTCTCCTACAGGCTCAGTGTTGACAGGAGCTTAATCACAGCACAGGGTGACCTTTGCACAGCTCAGTGAGAAGTGCCCCTGTGCTGGGCTTTAGAATCTCCTGCTCAGTGCACACACGTGGCTGCAGGTTTGATCCCTCCAAAACAACGGATTATCCTGTGCTCTGTAGCACTGGTGGAGTGTTTGATCCTGTGTGGGTGGGAAGTGTCTGCATATTTATGTGAGCACTCCAGCGGATGAGTAGAGGGAGAGAGAATAACCACTGCAGTGGGGATGAATGATTTGCTGTTGTTCAGAAACACTGATTTTGCCTGAGTTTGGTAGTTTACAAAAAATACCCAACAAAATCTTACTTGTGTTGTGCATTAAGGGGCCTTTGGGTTGGTACCTTTTCTGCTCTGCATTTTTGTTGTGCAGAATTATCATTCTGGGAATGACTTGAATTGTTTGSAATAACCACGGAATGCCAGATTGGGTTAGGGTGGAAGGGTCCTCATCCAGTCCCATCCCTGCCATGGGCAGGGACACCTTCCACTTTCCCAGGTTGCTTCAAGCCCCATCCAACCTGACCTTGGACACTTCCAGGGAAGGTACAGCCACAGCTTCTCTGGGCACCCTGTGCCAGGGCCTCCCCACCCTCCCAGGGAGAATGGAACTGCTGGTGGAAGAGAAGCACCAAAAGTGTCATCAAACTCCCAAAAGAGAGGCAGATGTATTCCATGCAGGAGCACTGAAATGTGAGCAGGGGCTCTGTTGTGACACTTCCTTCTTCTTATCCCCCATTTTTTCCAGCAGAGATCCCCTTTTGCTTCCTGCTCTTTTCAGCTTCAGGAGCTGTGGAAGTATTTTAGATGTCATTTGTGTGTGGAAGGTGTTCTTGCTTGCTGGTATAATTTTTTTTCCCAGACCCCTGCACAGGCAGGGTCGGGAATGTTGCTGGTGACGAAGCAGATACATGAGAATGTTCTGAGGAGAGGGGTACGAGGCRCTGTAGAACAGATTTATAACACCGAGGTGAGTCAGTTCTTACCAGACAGGGCTTGGGAGCATTAACTCCCAGCGACTTCCACTTCGAGGCGGCTGTTAACACATTACTGTGAATTGGTTTGGGGGGGGGGGAAGGATTAAAATTGCATAAGTAGATAAATTTTAAAGCGACAGAAATAATGATGACATGAAAATTGGCTGCAAGACCTGAGCGACGGTAACAATGGAACATTTTAAAAATGAATGGGTAGCCAGGAAAGGGTGCAGGCAGAGAGGCTGCCTGCAGCTCACAGAGGCACCTGAGCTTGACAGTTTCTATGACTGCACGAAGCAGAGGCACAGCCAAACCCCCCACTCTCCCCCAACACATTCTCCTGCACAGCCATCAGGCTCAGCACCAGGCTGCTGAGGAGAAGCCTCCCACTATTTAGTATTCATTAGAGATGGCATTTTTCAGATTGCAGTGCAGAGTGTAAACAAKCCACGCTGGAGGCAGAGTGGAGAGCAGCCTTTCTCCCAGCTCTGATTTATTTCTTGTTGATATTCACTCACTCCACAAACCTGTGGTAGCACCAATTTTAAGGAGCTGTGGAGCCAGCCCCGGTTCTTGCAGGGAGCCAGCTCAGCAGCAGGCAAAGCACACTCCCTGCAGCAGGCCAGGTGTGGGGCTGCTTTTGGGGCTGCAGCCCCTGCCAGCTTTGCTTAGGGGACCTGCCTGGGTCCTGCCTGCTCAGCATTCCATGGGGTTTGCATTGGGCACCAGGAGGAGGGAGCCTGTCCCCACGGGCTGGGCACAACCTGCTGGACACATCTCCTGGTTTATTTTCATCTCAATAYCCACACACTTCCTGTCCACGCAGCATCAAATGCTCCAGGAGCTGCCAGTGTTCCAAGTGCTCKGAGTGTGGCCAGCTGCTGTCACATCCATGTGTGGGGTGATACCTGGCACCCAAGAGCCCTGTCCTGCCTCATGGAGAACAGGCCATGGCCCATGCTCCAGCCCTTCTCTTTTTGGAGTGAGATTGTTTCTTTCCAGAGGAGTTGGATGCCAAGCAYCCAGAAAAGATCCAGGGGAGCTTTTCCAATGTCTCTGAGCCATGAATTCATGTAACCCACAAGGCCCTGAGTGCTGGGGCTGCGGTGTGGGAAGGGCACACAGGCTCTCACCCCAAGCTTCCCACAGCACCCCCAGATCCTGCTGGGCACAGACAGAGCTGGAATGCTGAGGGAAGGCCATGTGTGACAGCTGTGCCCCAGACACCCTGCTTGAGTGAGTGTGGAGAGCCTGGAATTACAGGAGACCATTCCAGCTCCCCTCTGTGGATGCTGAGCTCATGTCATTCCTCTGATGATGCATTCCTGCTTTTGAATAGGAATTTTCCTTTGGGATTTTCTTCTCTGAATTCCCTCCCTGTTTTTCACCAGGTCCTTTTTGGATGCTTGGTGCTAGAAATTCCTTTGCCCACCTTTCCCAGTATCCAGGTYCTGCTCCCTGCAGTGCRAAGGCAGAGTCCTCCCCWTCCTYCCTCTTCCAGCTTGGAAACACCCTKGTGGATACCCCTCTCTTTTTCCAGATGGATTCGTAGCATTATCTGAGGAATATCTGACTTCCCTCCCGACTCCCTCGCAGTACCACCGAACTTCAAAATTAGACCTATTCAAAAGCGCAGGAGCTTCCTAAAAGGAAATTAAAAGCGGCTGCTCTAAGGATGCAGGAGATGAGAAACCAGATAAACCCACCCTATCTGAAGCTCAGAGCAATATATCACTAAGTGAAATAATTCTACAAGGGACCAAAAAGGCAATATTCTAACAGCAGAGTGGAAGAGAGTATTCAAAACCAGGGTTTCTGAGCAAATAAAGGAACTCCTGAAAAAAAAAAAATTGAAAAAACCATTAACTGCGAAGCTAAACCTGTAGGGCAGGCAAGGGGAAATTTTGTGGTGCAAACTCACTAAAGGAATAATAAAACATATTGTAAAAATATATTCAAAATTGCCCAAATCCTATTTTTTCCAGAGGTTTGGGGAACAAATGACCAGTCTCTGAAAGAATTTCCTGTAAGAGAGGAAAGTAAAGAAAGTAAATAATAAAAAATATTATAGAAATATATTCAAAATTGCCCAAATCCTATTTTTCCAGAGATGACCAGTCTCTGAAAGAATTTGCTGTGAGAGAGGAAAGCAAAGTGAGCTTTGTGTTGGTGCTGCCTACAGTTGAGGTTGGTTGTATCTCCCATGAGAGCCAAACTTACRGGGACAAGTGTAAGGAACCGTCTCAAATTAAATGACAATAGAATTCATTTTAGGACTAATTGATAAGATGAAGAGTCAGAAATTACCAGGACCATCTGGTAATCACTCAAGAGCTCTGGAGGAAAACAAATATGCAATTATGGAGCTACAATAGTGTGTAACCTGTCACTTAAATCAGTTTCCCTGCAGGAGGGATGGAAGTTGGGAGATGTGACAACAATCCCAGAGAAGGTCCCCAGGAGTGGAGTGGAGAGCTGCAGATGGGCACRGTGTAGGCTGTGCTGAGCAAGCGAGGAGAAACGAGAAAGGAAAAACAGAATCAATGGATAAATGCCAGCATACTGGGGAACGTTTTGTAGTGAGAAACCACAATTCACAGATTTGTTGGAGCTCATGAAGGGGTCCCAAAAGGGCACTGAAAGGACCTACTCAGAACTCGGAATGTAAGAAATGATCTCGTGGGTGATGCTGTGGTTCCTCTGCATGTGCTGTGCCCTTGTCCATGATGTGACCACAGAATCCCAGATTCCCAGGGTCACCGAGGTTGGAAAAGCCCTCCAGGATCATCAATTCCAAGCTGTGCCTGGTCCCCACCATGTCCCCAGCCCAGAGCACTCAGTGCCACCTCCAGCCCTTCCCTGGACACCTCCAGGGATTGGCACTCCAAACCTCCCTGGGCAGCCCCTGCCAAGGCCTGACCACYCTTTCCATGGGGAAATTCCTGCTGATGTCCCCCCTGCCCCTCCCCAGCCCAGCCTGAGGCCGTTCCCTCTCCTCCTGTCCCTGTTCCCTGGAGCAGAGCCCGACCCCCCCGGCTGTCCCCTCCTGTCAGGGAGTTGTGCAGAGCCACAAGRTCCCCCCTGATCCCCCTTTGCTCCAGGCTGAGCCCCTTTCCCAGCTCCCTCAGCCACTCCTGGGGCTCCAGACCCTTCCCCAGTTCTGTTCCCTGCCATGGACATGCTCCAGCCCCTCAGGGTCCCTCTGGCCATGGGGGCCCAGGACTGGACACAGGGCAGTAGCTGTGGCTTCACCACGATTTTATAACTCTCACTCACATCCTCCTGCTCTCTTCTCTCCAAACTGAGGAGCCCCTTTAGCAACTCTTCTAMAGCAACCACCAGGAATCAGCATAACGTGGTTGATGGTTCTTGACAAAGCTTGTAATGGAGCTGTAAAATCCCTTGCCATGGGATATTACGGATGCTCCAAGTTTACTCGTGCTTCGGGGGGTGGCGGGAGAACTTAATGGAGGGAAGTTAAAGCAGAACCTGCTCAACAGTAAAACCAGGGACGGTGACTCGCAAAATCCCAAGGCGCACATTGTTGGGAAAAGCAATAACGTTCCAAGAAATCACCGCTGTATTCCTGGCGTGTTCTCCAAGCCCTTCCTCGGGCAGCTGGATGGGGAAGCGGCTGCTGGAGGAGAGGAGGCAGCGGTGACCCAGCCTGCGCTGTGCTTTGTTGTGTTCCGTCGGAGGCGAGCGGAATGCGGCGCTCGGGATGTAAACACTTGTGATGGCTCCTCTCCCCACCGCACGGGCAAACAATGAATTTTGATTGGAATGCTAATGAAGATCTCACCGCGAGGCTGCTGGGGCTCGGCGAGCGATGGAAAGAGGAGAGCTACACGCGAGAAACAAGGAGAGGGTCTTTGGAAAGGGATGAATATGTATTGAGGAGATTGATGTCATTAACCACTCACGGGTCAAAAATACACTCGAAGCTACTGATGTAATTTGAAGTAGGTAAACAAGGCTGGGGAAGAAAGTTTTCTTACAATTGGGCGCATCTGTTGTGATCTGAAAAGGAGAAATTTGTACTTCTTGCATCGCTTTAACTCCAAATGATCTGGGCTTTGTAGTCAAAATGCAGCTCTTTCCACAGGCATATAATCTAGATATCTTTTGGTTTTTGGATCAGAGCTGAGACAAGCTTCTTTTACAAATTTGTGCTGCAGTCTACTAAAAGAGCTGTTCCTTGCCAGGAGAATATTACACACAGTTCTGAGAAAAATGAACAGAGTCAGCTCGTTTGAGAGCTAACTGATGCTTACTCACAACACTGATAAGCCTGACATTTACTGAGGAGTGCCACAATTCTCAGTCCAATAAAAAATCCCGAGAGGATGTGGGATTTTTTTTTTTTTTTGAAAGTGATGCTTCACATCCTATTGATTCACGATGAGCTTCACCCTTCCAAAGTGTTTGACAAAAAAAATCCAACAGTGTGGAGCCCGAATTCCTTGCAGCTGTACCAGCCTGCCTTGGCACATTTCTTAATGGCTGTGGCGTGGTTAATGATGCTCCACGACTTGTCAGCGCCTTCTGTGTCATTTTTCATTCCTGTAGTGTATTAAAAGCACTTGTGCAMGAGTTCTGGGTGCCTTGATTGCAATTAAAAATGATCCTTGGAACGATGCCACTTAACACCTTYGCGGAGGAGCCTGAGCTCAGAGGAAACTCCTGTTTGTGACATCGGGGTTCTGTCGGGTGCTGTGCCTGTGCTTTGGTTTTTGGGAAGCATCTATGATTTCTGGCCATGCAGGATTCCTCCGGATTAGCCCTGCCTGAGAAACACTATCAGAAGGCTCTCGAGTGCTCAAGTAGATTATGTCAAGCAGTTCCCTTTTGATCATTATTAGAAAGAAATGTTCAAATAGTTCTGGAATATTAGTGATGCAAAATTTTCATTACAGTCACTGTGATAATTAACTCCTGCCATATCATACTCCTTATCTAGGAATTCCATTATTCGGCTTTTATTATCATTTTGACCAACTTTCAATGTACAAAGCTGTTTCTCTGTCTCATCTTTTATCTTTTTTAAGTAGACAAGAAACGCGAATGGTGGCGAAGAATTTTCTGACAAAATTATTTTTCAGGGAAGGAAAAAATCCTTATTTATCAAAACTTGAACTTTTCACAGGAACATATGTTCCAGATGTCAAGAGTAGCAAAATCCATCACTTCAGGTGGTGGTTTGTTCCCAAATTTAATCATCACTGCTGTTAAAAAATGTGGGTTTCATTTCTGCTTTGAATCACTTTCATTTTTCAGTCCTCAGTCTTTCTTCTGTCTCAGCGAGATTAAAAAGCCTTGGTTGATATTTCCCCCTTGTGAAAGTTGTTATGGAATTGCCCCACAATTGAGCTCTGTAAGCTTCCCAGTTCCACATTCTCCTCTCCTCATATACTTTTTATGGCTCTTTCCTGCCCCCAATCCAATCTTCCCACGGTGTTCAACGGGAACAGCAGAATTGGACGTGCTGGGGGTTTCACAGGCTGGACTCAATGATCTCAGAGGTCTTTTCCAACCTGGTGAATTCTGTGATTCTCTGAGATTCTGTTTCAGGGCTGCTGTGGGGGAGTGCATTCCTTATTTCTGACCGCTCCTCTTGTTTCATCTCACTTTACCTCAAATTTTGGGGAGCTCTGTGCCTGCTGAGTCCTCTCAGGTCATAACCACTGCATACCACGAGGAGTTTTGTGCTCCAAGAGCAACCCAAACTCTCTGCTGGTTCACCCCCTGCCTCTTCTGGAGCTCCCGCTGTTCCTCGTAGGAGATGAAGCAGGAGCAGAGCTCAGGCTCTGAGAGCTCTGCAACTCCTCCTCTGCTCCCACAAATTGCTTTTCTAACCATTTTTCCCCTTTGTGCCATTATATCCATTTATTTTATGAATAATAGAGGGGCCCATGTTTGGTATTTCACCTCTCAGCATTAAGCTCTCAGTCTCCTTTCTCTGGTGACTGATGGGATAGATTTGCATTCTCACTGCCAGACACTCTCAGTGTATGGTCTGTTCCAGGCAGAATTTTAGTCTGACTGGATTCCTTAAAACATTCTCTTTGATATAAAAAAAGAATCTTTCACTTTTATGACTTACACTCTCTTTTCTGTAGTTTATGGCCATATATTTTAGTGCACTGGTGGGTTTGTTACTGGGATTTGCTGTTTGCTTCTGATTTTATTACCTGTGCTTGATTTCATCTATTTTTTCCCCTTTAATTTAACACCCCCCCTGTTTTTATACACATGTATTTATTGTTCTTAATTAAGGGGGAAGCTTTGTTTAGCGTTTTAGTCCATTTTGATATATGAAATTTCACCTTTTATCTCTTCCTGCCCCTGTACTTAGTCCTTGCTCTGCACTGCCTCGATACACAGAATATTTGTGTTGCACCAACTCTCAGCAATCTGTTTACCCTTAGCTCGTGACAGATTTCCCTCAGCTCCCACTTAATTAAACACATCCTAGATGTTTTCCTGAGCCTGATTTTCCAAAGTCTGATTTCTGTGGCGTTCTGATGGAGCCCATCACCTCCGGAGAGCTTCTCCTCCCCCTGTGCCTAATTGGAGCTGTGAGTGTAACCGGGAGCGTTTCAGAGAAACTGCCAACAGCACCCTGGGGCTAAATCTTCAGCCAGCAGCCTGACTTTGCCTTCCAGGATCCTTCACTAGCGTTTCCTTTCGGATCTGTGACATGCAGGAGGACCTGTGCTCCTCCCCAGCATTTCCCAGCCAGGTGTCTCAGGAGAGGCCCCTTTGTGCTCTCCCTGGAAGTCAGCAAATCTGTCAGCGCTCCTGCAGCTGCTCTGGGCTCTGGTGTCTGAATCCCCAGCAGCACAGCCCACCAACAAGCCGCAATTTAAAGGGGATTTTCAGCCAGAGCCTTCGTGGAGCTGGCAGGCTGCTTGTCCTCGGCTGGAAGGCGGCTTCCTGCTGATTTAACATCGTGTGCTGGGGCTGCCCTATCCCTGGGAGCATCCAGGGCCAGGCTGGAGCAGCCTGGAAGGGCTCAGAACCGTGGCACGGAATAGAAAAAGATGAACTTTGAAGTCCTTCCAACCCAGCCCGCTCCCTGATTCTGCACCGGGCTAAACTATTGTGAGAGGAGASCAAGCCTGAGCGAGGCCCCGTCCCTCACTTCCTTTAACTCTGGTTTTGTGCTTTGGATTTGCTCGCTCTTTGTCTTCCCAGGTCAGCAGCTCTGGCCTCAAACTGCTCTGGGGCTGTGCTGGAAGAGCCSTGTGGGCAGGGCAGGCGGGAGCTGAAGCAATTATTGCAGCATTAGTGGCTGCTCTGGAAGCTCCTGCCAGGCAGGTGAGATTCTGAGCTCTGTCCAAAGGCAAACACAGCTCACTCCTTCGGAAAAGAGAAACCAAGAAACGAGAAACCACTCATGGCTTCCCAGAAATAAGCCTGGAAAAAAAATATTRCATGATCAATTTAAAGCAAATAGAAAGGAAAAGACATCGATTTAGCAAGAATTAATCATGCGATCTCGCTGTAATTTCTTTCCTTGAGAAAATAATGTCTCAGAGATRGAGAAGAGGCAGCAGATGGGACATATTTTGCTTTAGGAAAGCTTTTGAAACTGTTCCACATGATTCTCTGAGAAGCAGACTAAAGAAATATGGTGTGCATCAACGTGCCCAGTATTTCTGGCTGGGCCAGACACTTACCTTGTTTCTGTGCGAGGCAGAGCCCATCTGCTCAGCCCCGGCTCTGATGGATGGCAGTGTTTGGTGCGGGCACAGAACCCAGCCTGGGCAYGGATTGATGGCTTTGGGGAGGGCACAGGTTCTGGGTGCCCTCTCAGCAAGGATGGGCTGCACKGAGCCCCTCTGGCAGCCCTGGGTTCGGGGGTGAGGGGAGTGCAGCCAAATTCCTTGTGCTGGCAGCTCATCCAGCTCCTCWTCCAGAGGTTTTTCTGTAATGTGGGTGCCCTGTCGGACTGGAGTTGGGCTGGAATCCTGCTGGTGTTCTCTGCAGTTGTTTCATTAATCATCTTTGTGGTTTAACGAAGAGCTCGTTCAAAATCTGTGGTAAAACCAGGATATGTTTTGAAGGTCAGCATCAGGTTTTCTAACTGGAAAAAAGTGATCAAAAGATCAGCAGATAAATAGAAACAAGTGCTTTGTGCCACATTTTGAAAGGAGAAACAGATACCAAAATATCTTTTTAGAAAAAAAAAAATCCAACTGCCTGCCTGGAGCGTGCCAGAAACAAACCATGGGAATTAGAGAAAATAAAAAATTTAACAAGAGTGAGCAATCACCAAAGTCTCAAACCAGGAGGTGTTAATCAAATGTATTATTGAAGCACAGGGCAAAAAAGCCTCATTTTCTGCAGCACTTTGAGCTCTGCTGGACTTGTGTGTCCACACTGGGTGCTAGAGGGAGCTGCTGATGTGAGTGATGCGGGCACCRATGTCAGCAATGAGCAGGAAAGAGACTTGGAAGTGAAATCACTGAGTTATAAATTGTCACAGCAGCAGACAGGCAGATTCGAAGTCGTCGGTGAGGTAGTTTTTACGCGAGAGATAAGCTCTGTAAATCAACATTGCAAACTAGGTTGGAGCATTCCAAAGCAGGGAGGTATTTTTATAGCTGGCACTTGTGGAAACTCACCAAATAAACAACGGCACATGGCTCCAGATCACAGCTCCCCTTCAAGAGAAAGAAGAGAATTCATGTGATTTGGAAAAGTGGAAGGAGCTGAAATCAATAACATCAAGGAAGGAAATAGCGAAGAATGGGCTCAGCAATTAAAGTCCCAGCTAAGCAGGTCCCGTGAAAAATGGGSAATGAGATCAATAAAAAATGTAAAAATGTATCTGTACAAATGCTGGAACTCAGAAGCCCCAAAGAGGTGAACTGGCCYGATTTTAAAGGGAATTATTGACATAATAAATGCCTCAGAAACTTGGCAGAAGAGCAGGAAATGGTAATAATAGGGAACAAATTGCAGAGGAAGGCTGCAAAGGGGTGCATTAGTGGTGAAGCAGTGGAGGGCATGAGGAATCGTCCCTAAATGAAGTTCCAGCAGAGGACATTTGGGAACAAATCAATAAGGGGAGCAGTCAGAAAGCAACAAGATAAGATGGTACTCRATCAGGAGTTCTGAAAGACCTCAAACAGTAGATTAAGAGAAAGCTAAATGTAGCATGAACAGTGTCATTCCAGATGACCACACTGCAAGAAGGATGGACAGTGGCAAATGTGTCTTCAGCCTTGAGAAAAAGGTCTCCAGGACAAATGGGGGAAAGCAGGGATCTGTAAATCTCCCTTCCAACCCAACTAAGTGGGTAAAAACTACAATAATAAAGAAGAGAAGCAGGAGGCAATTTCATAAATGTGATTTATCTGGAAGAAGTCATTACAGTTCTTGCAGAAGGAGGCTGGGCCTCATAAATCTCTTGGAGCTCTTTGGAGATGTCAGCGAGCTCGTAGGTGAGGCTGATCCAACTGATAAAGTGCACATGAACTCCCAAACAAATGTCAATAAGTCTTTCTCTAAAGACTCTTCAAGTGGTTAAGCTGAGGTAATAAGATGTCCTCTGTAAGTAAATAAGATGGAGACAAAGCGGGACAAAAAGTGGGAGAAAAAGATCTGTTYTCCCAGAGAAAGGAGCTCTGCAGCTTAGCCATGATTAGGATTTATCAATGATTTGRGAAGAGGGGTGAAGGTGGCACTGGCAAGGTTTGAGGATGACACAAAATCAGCTGAGATGGTCCAGTGGGRCCCTGGGAGGAGGAGCAGATGGGTTTGTAGCTGTCAGGAGCAGCAGGTGAAAGTCAGAGCTAAGAAATGCAAGACTTTGTCTGGAATATCCAAATTCGTTGATATATTATCCTTAATTATGGCTTAAACAGGGCATTATTTGCTCAGAAACAGAGGATAACTGKATGAAAACATTGGAGCAGTGGCCCCAGCATTAAAATATTCTATCTGAAAAAAAAAATACCAGGAAAGGAAAAAAAAAAAAGGAAAATGCAATTATGTGATCATGTCACTGTATAAATGTTTTTCAAACCCACTTATTGATTAATATCCATGGTTCTGTTCATCTTGTCTCCATAAAGAACAAAACAGAGCTAAAAAGAATGGGTGGGAGTTCTTCAGCACCGAAGTTTAGACTCCTAAATTTAGGTTTCTACCTGGAGTTGTCAATCTATGAGGCAGAGAAACTCCCAACAGGAAATCAAAGCTTTWTAATCTGAATTCCACAGACAGAAAGTAGATGAGGACAGAATGGATTTGGGAACAGGACAGGAAATAGTCAGGCATAGGACAGAGACCTTGAGATCTCCTAGCTAGGMAGAAGTCAGAGGGAACAGAAAAAGTTAAGAATAGGGTAAATTCAGGAACCCATTCATACCCCATGAAATTATGAGGCATCAGGTCTAAATCAGAGAGTCAGACGTTCTCATTTAACTGATTATGGAATTGTTCTGCCTCAGGCTGGTGTGTAGGTCAAAAGTAGAAATGAATTAAGAATTCCTGGGAGGCTGATTGGGAGTCACTGTCCTGCCACACAGAATTAGGGAGGCTCCTTCAGCTGTCAAAAGCCATGCAAAGGGACCTGAGAAGGACTTGGAGCAGGAGGAGAGTACAATAAAGGCAATTTCTAGGCCAGAGCTGACACTGAGAGTGAGGAACTGGGGAGCATCCCATCAGCAGTGGGGCACCAGGATGAGAGAACCACAGCTGGGCTATTGGGGGCAGGAAGTGTGAGATGCTCCAGCATGGGCTGTTGGGGAAGGAGGGGGAAAGGGAGAGAGAGAAATTGTCTTAGATTCCATGGAAAATGTACCCAAAGCAGTCTGTATTCTGTCACCGTCTCCATGAGCTGTTAAACCAGGTGGGGCAGAGCTCTTTATCCTCAGCAGGACCCAGCCCTGACAACACCCTTGGGGGGCCATCTCTGCTGATGGGCCATCGAGGGCTCTGGGAATGACCCATGGAATTCCATCATCCCATTGGAAGATGCCCCACCCAGAGAGGAGGAACTGGACATCCCTAGTGGCACATAAACTGAGGCTCTGGAACACTGGGGCACTTCTCCCACTGCATTCCCAGAGGAGAGGAGCTCCAGAACCACCCCTGGAGCTCCAGAGATGGACTGGACCTGTCAGAATCCATGCTTCAACTAGACCACATCCATCACTGCAACGGGGCTGCAGCACCATTGAACATTGAACATTGACCCAGAGCACATCCATCACTGCAACGAGGCTGCAGCCACCACTGAACATTGAACATTGAACATTGACCCAGAGCACATCCATCACTGCAACGGGGCTGCAGCCACCACTGAACATTGAACATTGAACATTGAACATTGAACATTGAACATTGAACATTGACCCAGAGCACATCCATCACTGCAACGGGGCTGCAGCCACCACCCTGCCCAACAGGGTGTCAGGTTGTGTTCTGACTCTGTCACTTTAAACTGTTGTTTCTGTATTGTTGCCTTTATTTTAATTTTTCCTATTAAATTATAGTTCTGACTTAGATTCCCTTGCAACATATTTGTGTGTGGGTAATTTCCCCCTGKTTTTTTTGTCCAACTAGCACAGAAATCCTGTGCAGAAATGTTAGGAAAGGAGGGAATAGTGATGAACCAACATTCATTGCACAGGGAATGTCCAGAACATGGAACCAGGAGTGTTTGCAGGACTTTCAGCACCTCGGGACTGGCTGGACCAGGACCATCCATGAGTAGTCCAGCTGCTCCCCGGGCTCCTGGCTGGACACTCTCCTGCCTGGAGCTGGAAATGTGGGAACTGGAATTAATTCACCTGCTACMTCTGGGTGATACTCCAGTGCTTTTTGCTGGCTGAAATTGCTCAAATCCCCATTCATCCCAGTTTGTTTCCTTCTCCCCCAACTCCCTGGGATTCTCTGGTAAGTGGTGTCTCATTATCAGAGAATCACTAAATCATTAAAGGCAGAAAAGAGCTCCAAAGTCATCAAGTCCAACCTTTGATTGAACCCCCCCATGGCCACATCRCAAAGTACCACATCTGCTCATTCTCTGAACACTTCCAGGACTCCACCAYTGCCTTGGAGCCTGTTCTAAAATTCCTGCTACTGAAGGGAACCTGAATACAATCCACARTGATGCAAACAAGGAGATTTTTGATGGATTGGCTCAGAGGAGGTTGGATTTCAATGGATTGGCTAACAAGAGGTGCAGGGCTGTGGAGAGTAAGGCTGGAGAACATCTCCAGCTCCTYGCCATGGGAGAGAGCTGAATTATGGATGTGGCTGCCACTGTAGCTCAGTTAATTTTAGCCTAAAATGGGGTTTAGTGATCCCAAACTTTCCTCTTTCTATCCTGCCTTTGTTTCCCATGTTGTTACGCTGTGTTTTCATCCTTCATTTCATGCTCTGGAGAAACACTTGTTCTGTTTGGAGTTTCTGTGCCAGCTGTCCCCAGGGTATCCCCACCTGCTCCTGAACGGCTGGAGGTGTTTGCTGCGTGCTTGGGCAGCCACGAGTTTGGCTCCCGGAGCTGGGAAGGACACAGAGTGCTCTAGGAGGCAGGATTCCTCATCTGCAGGGTGAAAACTCAGGGAAGGATGATTTAATTAGATTGGGAGCGCTACTTAAAAGCAAAATTGGGATCTAATGCAGCTGCCTTTAAACTGCACTCGGTGTTACATAAGAAGCCCATTATAACATCAGAAGTGGAAACCTTTAAACAAGGGGAAATGTGATGGCAACTTTATTGTAAAGTAGGTCAAGCCTCAACATGCTAAAATCACAGGATCAGGGAATGTCCTGAGCTGGAAGGGCCTCACCAGGATCA
>NW_026623603.1:581276-583689 GCF_030028575.1 Malurus melanocephalus
TCCAGCCATTCCCTGGGTGCTGTCCCTGTCCCAGGGAGCAGAGCTCAGAGCTGCGCCTGCTTTTCCAAAATACTTTAGTACTTTGAAGATCCTTCTTTTAAGTCAGGAACTATTWATGGTGGGATTYTTGGGGTTGTCCTGAGCAGGGCCAGGAGCTGCACTTTGATGATCTCTGTAGCTCCTTTCTGACTCAGGATATTCTGGGATTCTGCAATTCTATCCATGAKCTCAAAGTTGAAATTCCTGTGCATTGTGCTGGGAATTGCTGGTGCTGATGGGGGAGGTACCAACCTCTCCCAGAACACCCCAAGTCCTCCAGCCTGGTAGGAAAACACCGCAGCTTCCCTCTCCCACAGGAAATTCCTGCTTTATTGAGCACCTCAGCCAAACACCACCATCACAGCTCCATTTCTCCCACTGCAGGGGTTTCCCTTCTGCCCCAGTCCCTTTGACCATGACGAGGCTGCCCAGGAGCCTCGGACAGCTGGAGCTGCCCCAAAAGGCCCTTTTCCCCCAAATCAGGCTATTCTCAGGTGGGAGCTGCTCTGCTCTGCCGTAGTCCCAACACAGCTGAGCCATCACAGCCGTGGGGGTGGTGTGGAGCTTCTTACACTGTAGAATATTTCTTGTACAGCCTCTGAAAGGGAAAGATTTGTAATTACAGGGAAGAAAGGGAGTGCTGGGAGTAATCTGGGAGCTTTGCTATGCATATGGATGTGCTTCAGTCTCTGGGTAGGGATGATCTGCTTTACATGAGGACTTGTCACCAAAACAGGACTCTGAGCTTACTCCCTGTGAATCCTGGGACTGCAGGACTCTTCCTGCCATTTCTTGCCTTTTCTGACCTAGAAAATATTTACCTCTTCTTCTTTTTTTTTTTTTTTCCCCTATAAATCAGAACTGCCATCCCTAGAAAAAAAATTAATAAGGTATTTCGGTGCCTGTCAGGGAGTTGCCAATTGAAATCGGGGTCAAACTGGTAGCATGGCTCTGGACTTAATTAGATAGGCTGCTGCTTTTGGGGAGAAGTTATTTTAAAGAGTTGGACRCTGGGGAATTTTCTGCATGGAGTTAAGAGGAAAACAGCTTTAAAATGTGTTTCTCCATTTCCTAGAAAATGAGGTTTCTACACGGTTTTGGATTGTTCAGCCAAATGTCTCTGGCTTTTCATGATATGTTTCACAACATATTTGTTACGTCCAGCCATAGAAAGTTGGAATTAATCAAACCTGAAATATTTATGGAGAAAGCCATTTCACGTCCATCTCTGTCATGAGACTGGCTGCTCTGATGGGGATTAGAGGTTGTTACACTAATGACTTATACTTTTGTCTCATTGCCAGAGCAGTTTCCCAATTTAGAACCTTTTCTTCTGATTAATATTTGTATTCCTCCCACAATTCCTCTTCTTATAGGAACTCGTACTGGGAATTATTCCAGACCTACATAATGTCTCTAAAATCTTTTTATCCCTCTGTTTGCTGATCAGTGGAAAGGATTTTAATGCCAGGTTAGGTAATCGAGATAAATCCCAACTTCATCTAACTTTATCCCTCGACCATGTCTTGGATATTCTGGAAACATTTTTTGTGATCCATAAATAAATTCACRTAGGATTTTGATTAATCTTTCTTTTCCTGCTCCTCTGTTTTCGGCGAAGCCTCATTACGTTAATGGGAGATCCAACAGTGTTTTACAACTTCCACTGTCACAGCCTTGTTCAGGGCAACACTTTTTGGGGGGGTTGGAAACACCAGGGAGTTGCAAAGAGAAAGTTTTGCGCACAGCTGGGTTTGTGGGTTGGCCTTTGGTGCTTCCCCGAGGCAGGAAAAGCTTCCCAGCCCTCTCAGCATTTTGGATGAGCTTCCACAGGGCTGTAAAGTGCACAGTGATTTGATTTAATTAACTTCATTTCTTGCTGGAAAAAACGGAGTTAAATTTGTTTGGAGCAGATCTGTAGCTGCACTTGGAGCCAGCAGAGGTGTGGATTTGGGAGAGGGAGGGTTCCTAGCTGGGAGAGGAGCACAGAGCACTGCTGGGTTTCTGTGTGCCCATTTTGGGACATTTCATGGCCCCAAACTGGCTTTGTGCAGTCACTGGGACCAGGGCACTGCTAAAGAACAGCTGCACAAAAATCCTGGTGAGGAATTCCCTGCTCCTGCATGTGGGCAGGAACAGAGCAGGGCTTSAGCCCAGATCCCGTTTGGTTTGACTCTCTTACTTCCAGCAGAGCCAAGCCAGAAGTCTGTAACGATGAGAAACAATACAGATCCTGCAGGCAGGTGGGGAGAGGAATGGGTTTATTGCAAAATCCARGGGTTTTAAACCATTATGGGTTTACATTCTTGTGAAGCACAACAATCTTAGCCAACAACCATAAACCACGAGAGGAACACGAAATGGTCAGAACTGA
>NW_026623603.1:585264-587359 GCF_030028575.1 Malurus melanocephalus
ACTCTGTGATTTTGTGATTCTGTGACTCTGTGATTTTGTGATTCTGTGACTCTGTGATTCTGTGATTCTGTGATTCTGTGATTCTCCGACTCTGATTTTGTGATTCTGTGATTCTCTGACTCTGTGACTCTGTGATTCTCTGACTCTGTGACTCTGTGATTCTGTGATTCTGTGATTCTGTGATTCTGTGATTCTGTGACTCTGTGACTCTGTGATTCTCTGACTCTGTGATTCTCTGACTGTGATTCTGTGATTCTGTGACTCTATGACTCTGACTCTGTGACTCTGTGATTCTGTGACTCTGTGACTCTGTGATTCTGTGATTCTGTGACTCTGTGATTCTGTGTGTGATTTCCAGATGTGCTGCCACTGATACTCCCCGGCAGCAGAGCCTGAAGCACCCGTGGTGCCAGAGCCTCGGAGCAGCTGCTTTGGAGCTGTTCCTTGCTGAGAGCTCCCAACATCCCTCTCAGCTCCTAACAGGCTGCAAAGTATTCCATCATCCTCCAGCAATGAAAGCAAATCATCCTTCTTCCTAAATGCCGACTAAAAGTCTGTTTGAACCCTTCTGCATTTTCTGCATAATCCTCCCAGATTCTCWGTCTGCTCCGAGCAGTGACCCCGTACTGTTGCTAGGATTTCTTCTGCAAACATAACTTTCTTGTGCTAAGCTCTGTCAGCCATGGATTTCATTCTGAGGTTTCTTTGTTTCCTGCTTCTGTTCATGTAGGTCAGGAGTTTTTCCTGGCGATTGATTTACAACCAGCTCGATGGTGTAGCGGGCTTTGACATTTGGGGCTTTGTTTTCCTTTGCTGATGTCACCACCAAACTTGGACCCTGCCAGGTGATTTTTTTAAGATTTCACRGTGAGCGTTTGACTCTGTGATATTTTTTAAAGTGTCAGGTGAAATGGCAAGAGGATTAGGGAAAAAATACCATTTTCCCAATGTTTTGGATACATATCTATCTCTTTGTGCTACGTGTCATGATGTGTTATCCATCAGGAACCACAGGAATAGCACAAGGGTTCAACCCAAAAAAGGGGAAATTTGGGTTGAATATGTGKAAGAAATTCCTGTAAGGGTGGGGAGGCCCTGGCACAGGGTGCCCAGAGAAGCTGTGGCTGCCCCTGGATCCCTGGCAGTGYCCAAGGCCAGRTTGGATGGGGCTTGAAGCAGCCTGGGACAGTGGAAGGTGTCCCTGGTGTTTCTCACTACTCTACTCACAGCACTTCAGTMTGCAGGGCTTCTCCTCAGTGACCCTCTCCGTGTTCTCCACTCTGTGTCTTTCCATGTTAATTATCAGCAGAAGGATTGTGAGTCCCACTCCTTCCCTCCCATCTTTCCTGCCAAGATGTCCCCGGGTTTATTTTCTGGATATTTCATCTCGTGCTGCTTTTCTTCCACCGGTTTTGATTAATTTTCTTCAGGTCCATAAAATTATTTCTTGAGTGATGCTCACCATCAAAAAACCCTGTGGAAAGCGAAGATGCACTAACCTGATTCCAGYGGGAACATTCCAGGCATCCTGCTTTTCAAATCTGCACCTCCTGATTATTTTTCTATGACCCACCTTTAACAGCAAGTCCCTGGCATTGTGCTGGTGCACACGAAGTGCCTGTGGAGCTTTCTCTGACTGGCTACCAGGGAATATGGAAATWCCATGGAAGTTCCATGGAAACACGAGGCCCATCCTGTGAAACAGCCTCTCCAGGCTCTGTTTGGGGTGCCAGATCCTGGCTGGGAGCTGTGCGGCTCTAATGAGCCATTGCAGCAGCCAGCAGCCTCCCCCTGCATTCCCTGCATATTCATGGCGCTGCCTTCCCCCTGCTCCACASTTCTTTCCAGCAGATTAACCAGGAATTCTCAGTTATTGTCGAAAGGGCTGTGGTACCCGAGGATTGCTCTGTCCTTTCCAGCCTTGCCTGGAGAGCAGGGCTGAGGTTTGGAGAGCTCTGCTCACCTGGACAGGGGGAGGCTCCAGGGAGAGCTCAGAGCCCCTTCCAAGGCCTAAAGGGAGAAGAGAGGAGAAGCTTTGGGGTGACTGAATTGTGGCCTTGCAGGGCCTGAAGGAGCCAACAGGAAAGATGGAGAG
>NW_026623603.1:589295-591645 GCF_030028575.1 Malurus melanocephalus
TCAATCCTATTGTTCGTAGAGGAGAAGTGCCTGGAGCTCCTTCCCYGCAATTTCCCTTTTCCTGGGTGTTTTTTGCTGAGGATAAGCTGCTGCTTCACCTCCTGCCCGCCCCCCGAGCTGCTGGGCCAGCATTTCAGACTCCAGCTGCGAGTGAAGTGACCTCGTTTGGCAGAGCCCTTACTGGAAGGAGCAGGAGCTGCTTTTTGCCCTCGTTTGTCCCTAAAGGAGCTGCCCCGGGAGGAAAAGCCCCTGTGAGCGGCTCCTTGCTGGGGAGCCACACCATKGGGAGGCCTGAGCTGGAAAAAACCCCTCTGGCATCGTGCTGGGAATGTTTTCCTCACGGGAATAAGAAGTGGAGCAAGCCCCAGGCGAGGGAAGGTGATTTTGGGTTTATTCGATGTTTTATTTCATTGTAACAGATCTCTGGGGTAGCCCTTGCCCTGCTTCTCATCCTCAGCCTGTCTCACAGCTCCTGCACCAGTCTGGCTGCTAAAACACCCAAAAAAAGAAATGGAAAGCTGTGGAGAAGATCTGGGAGAGGATTCCCTTTTCCTTGGCTCTTGCCCACAAACTGAGCCTGGTGTGGGTTCTGCCCTTGGCTGCTGATGTGGGGTGGGACTGAGAGTCCACAGAGCCCATGGAGAACTCCTGGGGAGCACAGAGTTCCAGGGGAAATCAGCTGAAGAGCACTGGGACACCCTGGAAATCACATGGAGGCCTCTGAGGGTGCTGGAAAAGAAACAGAGGGGCTCCAGGGGTATCCAAACCCTCCCGAGGGCGCTGCTGTAGCAGGACAGAGAGCAGGGCTGGGTCCCTCTGGCATCTCCCCTTTCCATCTGGGAGCACAAAAGCAAACCAAGAGGGAGCCAGAGGGATTCAGAGCAGGCAAAAGCAGAAGGAGGCATTTGAGGGGCCCTGGTGGCACCAAAATCCACATGGAAGCATGTGGGGCTTCCCCACAGAAGAGCAGAAACCTCTGGGGACACGGGAGGGGCACCAAACCTGAATTAATSGCACGTGTGAGAGACCTGGTGTGGATTTTCCTGCCCGAGTCCCAAATTTGTAAAATAATTTTTCTCCTCCGCATGCTGGCATCCRGGTTTCCGATGGATTTCACGGCGTGCGAGGGTCCTGGGGGAATTTCCCGTGGAAGGGAACCGTCCCCGCTTCCAGCCGGATCTCACAATGCCTTGTCAGCGACAAAGCATCCCCAAATCCTCTCATTTATCAAATGGCCAATCCTGTTAACAGCTTAAGGAACGTAATTACCTGCAATCTCTTCTTGTGTTCGTTYTCTACCCGTGCTTTCCTCTCCCCGGCAGCTTCCCGGGAGCCGGGCAGGGGCTGGGAGCAGCGGGCAGCAGCTGGGAAACTGGGGAAGATATCACCAAAAATAGGGGGGAGAAAATGGGGAAGAAAATAAAACCCCTCTAACACTATMTWTGAAGTGACAGACAATCAGGCATTTCTTTATTTYCTGGCCAGGATGTGCCAAGGAAAATATTCCAAACACACAYATGCTTTTACAGGTTTTTCCTTCAAACTTTATGCAGTCCAAACTCACAGAAATGCATCATTTCAAARTCCATTGGTCCATTGAGCAACCCCTAGCATTCACTTTCTTATTGGATCTGAATTTCTTTGCCTCTGATGTTCATTAAGTCTTCGTTCTTTGATTTTCTTGATCAGTTTTTTCTGGACTGGACATCTCCAACTGTGCCAGAGGCATCTGGGGTAGGTGTTCATAGATGGCCGCTGATGTTCTGTTGATATTTTGTTGATGGGTGTTTATTTTTTGGGATCTTTTGGGTTACTCCCAGACTGTTGATACCTTACCCCATCTTTGTAGAGCAATGCTTCATCTCCTGAAAGAACTTAAAAAGGATTCCCTTCCCTAAAGCAAGGTTAAACTAAGCCTAATTAGAGAAATAAATCTTAAAAGCGATATTGTTTCCAACAAAGGCACTAGCAGCTTTCCAGCCTTTGGAAGTTCTGATCCCTGGGGATAGTGGGAATGTCATTGACCAGAGCTGCTTTTAGGGTGGAAGAAATCCAGATTTCATGGAATCCAGATTTCATGGAATCACAGGATGGGTTGGGTTGCAAGGGACCTTAAAGATGAGTTTATTCCCTGGGGCACAATTTGAACCCAGCAGAGGATTTGTGTTCGCTGAACTCGCCCAAACTTCTCACCGTGGGGCTGTGACAGAAACGTGTGTTTTCCATGGATGGGAATGTGTGTTTTCCATGGGTTTTTCATGGATGGCCATGAGTGTTTTCCATGGGTTTTCCATGGATGGCAATGTGTGTTTTCCATGGGTTTTCCATGGATGGCAATGTGTGTTTTCCA
>NW_026623603.1:592774-599803 GCF_030028575.1 Malurus melanocephalus
GTTTGGTCTGTAAGGGACTGAACTTTGAGACATGAATTAAAGTATTTTCAACGGGAAAAGCAGCTTTTTTAGGCAATTCTGACCAAATTCAGTATTGGAGGTTCAAATTGTTCTTAAGAAAGGGTTATTCCATAATAGTGACCAAAATATATTTGAATTCAGCATCTTAGGATCAAAAAGTCCCAAATCCCTTAAGATGTTGCCTGACTTTAAAAAAAAAAAAAAAAAAAAAAACCCCCCAAAAAAACCTTGTGATTTGTACACAGTTTATGCATGGCGGTTTTTAATACGAAATTCAAAGAACTGCAAGGAGAAAATGTTGGCAAGCAGCACAAAAAAACTGCTTAAAAATAACATATGAAAGTGTCAGAAGGAATGTGCATCATTTATCCCAAACACTGAGGATCCAAAATAGCTGGGAGAGGAGGGGAGCAGGAATGGGAAAAATCCTTCTCAACCCAAGGCAGGTCTGAGCATGGAAAGGTGACAGAGCTGGGCTTGGCCAGCTTGTGCTCAGGGAGGGTGGCAGGGTGGCAYGAGGTTTGAAGGCACAAAAGGCAATTCCTCAGCACGGGAAGGATGGAGCTGGGAATTTGTCCGTTCTGGAGAAGTCCTTGGATCGAACTGTTCCATACAGAACCAACTTTTGGGAAGGAGCAGATCTCCAGCCTGCCAACGCTGCTCTTCCAAATCCTGCCTGAGGTTTGGTTCAAACGAGCCACTGGGAGATCTCTGAGGAGCTGGAAATGTGCTGGGAAATCAGGGAATTGGGAAATCAGGGAACTGGGAAATAAGGGTATTGGGAAATCAGCTCCTTTCAGCAGTGCCATKACCAGGAGCTCACCCTGGCTGTGGTTGATCCCCATTTCCCCCTTTTCACAGTTCCCTGATGTTTCAGGGTCTGTTTTCCTGCTGCAAACAGCCCYTTCCAGCACCCAAACCTGCCCCAGGCTCTCCTGCTGCTCTCCCAGAGCCACCTRCACACACAAATCAGGGAATGCAAGGGAATTCAGATGGGAGAAGAGGATTTGGGGAGACCTTATGGCAGCATTTCAGTTCCTRTAAGGAGCTTCCAAAAGAGATGGAGAGGGCCTGAAGTGCCAGGTCACAGGGAATGCTTCCCAGTGCCAGAGGGCAGGGATAATGGGATATTGGGAAGAAATTGTTCCCTGGGAGGGTGGGAGGAGCCCTCAACAGCATTGGCTGCTCCTTTTGCTGGGCAGCCTTGGGAGAGGGAAATGCYGGGAAAAGGATTTTGGGGAACAGAGGAGAGGGAAACATTCCATGAGGGATTTTTCCAAACTCCTTGCAATACCTGTGTGTGCTGCCCTCATGTTTGGGGAGCGGCTTGTAGCAACCACCAGGATGTTCTTGGGATCATGGGGTGAGATGGAGATAATTTCCAACTGTTTATGGGATCATGGGGGGAGATGGAGGTGGTTCCAGGTGTTCATAGAGTGGGATGGAGGTGATTCCAAGAGCAGTGCTGATGAGGGAGCGAGGAGCTGTTGTTCTCTCCCCAAAGCCTGGATCCCATCTCCCGTGGGAGCTGCTAGCTCTCCTTTGCCCAAGGGTGGCTGTTCCACTCCAAAATGGCCCTTGCTGCCCTGCTGGTGGGAGGAGGGTCGGGGTCGGGCTCTGCTCCAGGGAACAGGGACAGGGGGAGAGGGAACGGCCTCAGGCTGGGCTGGGGAGGGGCAGGGGGGACATCAGCAGGAATTTCCCCATGGAAAGGGTGGTCAGGCCTTGGCAGGGGCTGCCCAGGGAGGTTTGGAGTGCCCATCCCTGGAGGTGTCCAGGGAAGGGMTGGAGGTGGCACTGAGTGCTCTGGGCTGGGGACACGGTGGGGATCGGGCACAGCTTGGACTCGATGGTTTGGGTGGGCTTTTCCAACCTCAGGGATCCCGAAATTYTCCCCCCAGGGCTCCCCCCAGCCCCCAGGCAGCCTCCCCGGGGCTCTGTGCTGCTGAGCAGCTTAAAGAGCTCTCGCTGCGTGCGAGCGCAGCCCCGTCCCTGCGCAGGGAGGGTGCGAGCGAGTGGAAATCAGGGCTTATGTTTGCCACTGATAAATGCATTAATCTTCGSAGCAGAATTTCAACTACAACCCTTTCTCAGGCACCTCGGCGCTCCCTCCTTTTGCAGGCCTTGTAAGGGAATGTGATTTCGCCTTTTAACTGGAGTGTATCTTATGCTAAGCAGCGAGATTAAGCGGAGGGATCCAAAAGAAGTTGCTGAATGGCAGAATTGCCTTTATAAATAACATTAATAATTTATCCGATCCAGGGGTTTTTTGGGTAAATGAAATACCTGCCTCTGTATAAAGCCCAATGAATAGGAACACATCTCTGCTTTTATGAGGCTGGGATTAAAGAAGGGGAACGCTAAGGGGCTTATCTCCGCTTCAATTTGCAGCCCTTCCGGCTAATGGCAAACTCATTTAAGGAGCTGCTGTGTTTGTGCCAGCTCCGGCTTTGTTCTCGGCGCTGGAGCTTGGCTGCATTTCCCACCACGGCGCTGGGGAGAGCTGAGAGGAAGCACTTTTTGTGTCCCCGACCTCAGATCACCGGACAAAATCCAGGCCAGGGTGGTTTACCTCGGAGCCCTCCCTGTGTGCGGGGCAGTGAGAGAGGCAGGGCTGGGTGAGCCCCACGAGCATCTCTCAGCGTGGGTTGGGATGCCCCGGGTGCTCCTGCACYACCAGGCGTGAAAAGGCAGCGTTCACCCTCCACAAAGTCCACGAGCTGTCGCTTCGCAGCTTTTCTTTCATGCCCGGTGAAAATCAATCGCTTCAAAGTTCACTGAAGGTGAAGGCGACGTTTGCTTTTCATTCAGGGCTGAGCCATCTTCGGGAGCAAACCTCTCCAAAAGGAGAATAGCGAAAATCAGCAGAAAAAAAACCCCGCTCTGAATAATTCCAGCTCGGCAAGGAAGAAGCAATTTGCTCCTCGTTATTCCTCAGACAAAAGTATGAATAGAAAAAAATCACYGGCTATTTACCCTGCCCAGACTGTTTGCGTGAGGTTTGTGCCGTTCCAGCTTAGGTTCACCGACCCCTAAAAACCTCATCAGCGGATCCTCTGGGCATTTAAAGAATCAGGGGGTTYGGAGATTATATTATTTTGCATCAGCAGGGCCCAAAAGCTGAGTAAAGAAGAGGGGTCCTAAATCTGACCCGAACTGCTGTTCGTGTGTGCCCTGACCTGGGTCCAGCTCTGACCAGCTCTACCAGCAAGGAAATTTTATCCAAAATAATGCCACAAACTCTGTGCTGTGCATTCAGAGAGCGAGGCTGAGGCAGGGGCGGGTGGGATTTTACAACCTGCTTTAAGAAAAAACCTGATATTGTCGTTAGCTGGGTGTTTGACGGCAGTTTTATGTCACCCGCATCCGCCGCTGCCCAGGCGGGCCCGCAATCCCCGGAGCTGCGCTGCTSCAGCGACGAGAGGAAGCAGAGAGGGAGATGAAGACCTCCTAAAGCTTTCTCAAACCCTACCGAAAAGTCGGGAGATTTGGGGATTACGCCGTGTAATTACATTACCTGCGGAAAAAAGGTGCCTGCGAATTTCCTGTCTTGTGCTGCCAGCGCTTCGCAGCCATTAGCAACACACAAGCTCCCATTGTCTCCTCCCGAGGCACGGGTGGGCTCATTTGCAGCTACCTGATAATTACACATTGTTTGGAACGATATCAAAAGCTCCCGTTCMTGCAGCCGTTCCTGCAGCTCCCCAAATCCTCGGCTGGGGCTTGCGGGATGCCCGTCCCTTGGTCCGTCTGTCCGTCCAGGAGTGGAGCAGCGGAGCCGCCGCGCTCCCGCTCGGCTTTCCCAGGTTGTGTTTGYAGGGATTTGCACCTTTTCCACTCGGGTGGAGTGACTGAAGCTCCACAAAAAGCATCCATCCTGTTGGAAAATAGACCGGTTTAAAAATTTTTGTAGAACTTTAGTCAAAAATTTTCTTTGCCTGTGCCCCAGGAGAAGGGCCCTGGGTTTGTTTGCAGGGCATTGTTCCACCAGGGGAGACCTGAGGAGCTTCACAGCTCAACAGAGCAGGAGTGACACAAAATTAAAGACTATGAAGGACCATCGGTGACCATCGGTGACCATCAGTGACCATCAGTAACCATCAGTGGAACATCAGCTCCAAACCTCCCCCCTGGCATGGTCGGAGGCACCTGATCTGGGAAAAGAGAGATAAATGAAAGAGTTCCTAATTAATATCAGAGGGGTAGAAATCCCAATCCAGTAGGAAATCAAATACTGAGAGCCAGGCAACGTKGGACCARTGARCATTGAAACARTAAAGTTCTGAGTTTTTGTTCTGTGTATAAAGTTTGGAGAAAATCTTGTAAAAAGAATGTATTATGGAGTKATTTTCTCTCCATACCCAGTCTGTGTGTGGATGAAATTATTTATGTTTCACATCCTGGCCAGAAAATAAAATAATGCCTTGGCTTTCTAACATTAAAATTTTGTTGGAAAATTTTTGTTTTTCCTGCAGTTTTGGTGACAATGCCAGCATCCCTGGTTAATATGGGATGATGCTGCATCAGGAAGGTTCTGCTTAAACGTTCATGGCGATGCTGCTGTTGTGGGGAAATTGTGGACAAACCAACACCAGAGGCTAAAAATCAGCACAGCAAAGGTTTGGGCTCAATTTTCCTGGGCAAAACCCAGAGATTGCCAGGCTGGACAAAGGCTGGGTGGGCAGGGAGGTTGGCAGCCCCTCCTCTGGAGCCAGGGTGGAGGTTGGGGAATCTCCTCATCCCCTGATCCCTCCTCTTCAAGAGTGGTTTCTCTGCCGTTGAGCTCTGATTGGGTTTAGAGGGTGTTTTTTTCAGTGGGAAAATGCAAAAAGCATCCTCACTCGTGTGTTTTCTGCTCCTCACCATCGAGTCCTGCTGTTGCCTTATCAAAGAAGGAAATTAAATTGGSTTGACATGCCTGGCTCTTGACAAACCCATGTTCTTTGATTTTATTCATCCTTTTACAAGTTGCTCATTTAAGCCTTTCCTCYAGCCTCTTTCAGGGAATTTAGATTAAGATGATTATTCAGGGTTTTTTCTAACTTTTTTTTAAATTTAAGTATCCTCTTCAAAGAGAGGTGCTTCTCTCATCTCCAGGGACCTCTGCACCTTCATCAAATTTGAAGATAACCACCAAGGGTTCGATGTTCTGGGGTGCTTTTCATCAGATCCTCTCATTTTGAATACATTTGACACATCCAAATGGCTCGAAACTCCTTCCCCTCTGCTGGCCTTCCCCTTCAGAGCTGTTTTGTGAAGTTTCATCCACAATTAACCTTTGCAGAAGTACTGAAGCAACGGAGATGGGACCAATCCCTGCTTGGAATGCTCAGTSTCTTCTCTTTCCCCAGACATTCAGGGCCCTCCACGTTTTCCTGATTTTACCTCTGATTTATTTGCAGGCTTTCCTGGTTGCCTCCAAAGCCTTGTGAGCAGCTCCCACCCTCCAAACCTGCATTATATTTTTTTTTACCCCAGACATGTGTCTGTTCCCGCTCTCCCACGATTCCTCCCAGCTCCCAGGCCCCGCTGCCACCGCAATGCCATCTAATTATGCTCCTTATCAGCTTTCCCGGGAAGCAGTTTGCTGTTGTGCACCATCTTTGGGGTCTTCTGGGAGCTGCCAGCTCCTTGTGGCACATTCCCATCCAAGAGAGCCCCTCCAGCACGGCCTGATAGCTGTCAGCTGCTCRTTATTTTGTTATTTCTATTATCCTGCCATGCTGTGCTGGTGGGGAGAGACACTCGGGTGACACAAAGCTTCTCCTCTTCCCAAATCTCTTGGGATGCCAGTTAAGGACTGGCCTGATGGTGCTGCAGAACTGAGGGGAGGAAAGCTGAGGCTGAAATCTCCTCAAATCCTGCTGGGGCTGACCCCGGGTGGGACTGAGCAGGGAAGGCATTCCCTGGGGGAAAAAGAAGCAGAATTGGCCGATTTTTCCATTAGGATTGCATGTGGGAGGTGGGGCTCTACTCCCCCAAGAGCCTGGCATCTCCTGTTGCTGTCCATGCACACAGATGGGATGGAAATGCAGCTCTGGCCACACCTTGGCTCTTCAGGACTTTCCCATCCTCGGCTCAGGAGGACCGAGGTGTCCCCACCTCTGGATTTGGGGGAAAGTACCCGGGGCTCCCTTTTCTCCTTATCTCTGCTCAGCCATTCCCAGGTTTGGATGTGGGGAAAAGGTACCTGGGAATCCCTTTTCTCCTGATCCCTGTTCCTGCTCAGCCAGTCCTAGGTCTGGATTTGCGGGAAACGTGTCTGGGGCTGCCTTTTCTCCTTATCCTTTTTCTCCTGATCCTTGCTCCTGCTCGGCCAATTCCAAGTTTGGACACGGCGGAAAGGTACCTGGGAGCCCCTGCCTCACACTCCTGYGGTTTCCAAATTTCTTTTTGTGTCTCCTGTGGCCACTTGGAGCCGAGAGCCGCTGGAAAGGCATCTCCCAGAGGGAGGAACTCCAGGCTCCCTCGGGGATGTTCCACGCTCGGCTCCGCGATTTTGTCGAAAGTTTTGTGAACGCTCTCCCTCCCTCCCTCCCTCCTGCTCGCCCACCTGCAGTAATGAAGCAGCGAGATAAAAAGGCAGGGCCACGGCAGGTTGTTAAAAAATCGCTTGCAAATGAACATGAGGACAAAGTGTGCGAGTTAATATCGTCTAAAGACCCTCGAAAGCGGCGCCGGCGCGTGCACCCTGCGAGCGCCGATGTTCCCAGGCACAGCTCCGCTGGTAAACCGAGCCCAGGGGGCTTGATTAACAGGAAATTTGCAGAATGCCAATTAGAGCAAAGTTTACCGAACAAATTGTTTGCACTTGTACCCTAGAACCATCATGAATTTTAATTCTGCATGGATTTATGTGGCTGAAACAATAATTAAAGATACATGAACGCCTCACGTTCAGGAGAATCCCCCAGGGCCGTGCTGGAGTTTTGGGTGGKGAAGGGGGTGAGGAGCCTGTTTGGGCAGGAGCTGCTCTCTCTCGGGGGGACATGGGGTGGAGAATGTTTT
>NW_026623603.1:600154-604231 GCF_030028575.1 Malurus melanocephalus
CAGTCATTCCCAGGTTTGGATGCGGGGGGAAAGGTTCCTGGGATCTGTTTTCTCCTCATCCCTGCTCCTGCTCAGCCACTCCCATGTCTGGATTTGGGGTAAAAGTATCTGGAGCTCCCTTTTCTCCTTGTCCTTGCTGAGCTATTCCCAGGTTTGRATGWSGGGAAAAGGYACCTGGAATTCCCTTTTGTCCTGATCTCTGTTCCTGCTGGGCCATTCCCAGGTTTGGATGTGGGGAAAGGCCGTGAATCCGCAGGGAACAGCTCTGCCCGGCGGGAGAAGCCACAGCCAGCGGTGTGATGTCAACGTGTGTCTTCATTTGAATTCCTCTCCCCCCTTTCCTGGCTGCTGGTAAATAAGTTACATGTATTTTTAGAAGAAGTTATTTTCTGTCACTGCACTTTTAAATGTCAAGCTCCTGGAGAGGAGGTTTCAAGAGAGTTTAAGGTCAGTCAGGCTTTGAGGAAGGAACACAGGTAGGGAGGAGCAGCAGTGGCCGGGCTTTGGTCCAGCCTAAGCCTGGCTTTGRTTTGAGTGCTGGGCAAGCAGGAGCATCCCACACAGAGGGAACACTCAGGGCATTGCTTTCCCTGTCCCTGAGTTATGGAAAAATGGAAAACATTGACAAAAAAAGCCAGGTGAAAATGGTGCGTAGCATTCCTTGAGGAGYGCTGATGAATAATTCATCCCTCCAAAGGTTGGTTTACAAATGATTAATTAACCTTAGGAGAGGTTGGCCTYGTTGGCAACAAGCGCTGTCCTGAGCAGCTTCATCGTGGCTGKGGGGGGTATTTCAAACATCCCATTTCAAA
Organism: Malurus melanocephalus; assembly: GCF_030028575.1. Taxonomy (NCBI): domain Eukaryota; kingdom Metazoa; phylum Chordata; class Aves; order Passeriformes; family Maluridae; genus Malurus; species Malurus melanocephalus. The sequence goes on from NW_026623603.1 coordinate 600,967, forward strand.
CAGGATTATTTGGGAAAAGGATCGAGGAGCRAAGGGAGAGGGGTCCCAGTGGCTCCTCAGGCTTTGCTGGGCCACCCTGGGGCAAACGAGGCTCAGGCAGCTCTGGAGCAACTGAGGGAYRGCTTGGGAGGTGCTGGAATTGCACMRAGAACAGTCCAGCATTTGTTCTYCAGCTTTAACGTGGGAGTGGGGCTCTCCCGCCAGGAATGCTGCTTCTGGATCTCATGCTGGGGCTGGTGGCAGGTGGGGACACTGCTGGGGCTGGCAGGGCTGGTGTCACAGGACAGGCTGTGTTTGAGACCATTCTTGTGGGCTTTTATAAATGAAGGTCTCCTCCCGAGCACTTCCAGTGTCTGGAACCATTCCTGCCTGATCCCTGGGGCCATTCCTGCTTGATCCCTGGGGCCATTCCTGCTTGATCCCTGGAGCCATTCCTGCCTGATCCCTGGGGTCATTCCTGCCTGATCCCTGGGGTCATTCCTGCCTGATCCCTGGGGTCATTCCTGGCTGATCCCTGGAGCCATTCCTTCCTGATCCCTGGAGCCATTCCTACCTGATCCCTGGAGCCATTCCTTCCTGATCCCTGGAGCCATTCCTTCCTGATCCCTGGGGTCATTCCTGCCTGATCCCTGGGGTCATTCCTGCCTGATCCCTGGGGCCATTCCTGCTTGATCCCTGGGGCCATTCCTGCCTGATCCCTGGGGTCATTCCTGGGTGGAGCCCCTCTGTTCAGGAGCCAGGCTGGGAGAGCTGGGGGTGCTCATCTGGAGAGGAGAAGGCTCCAGAGAGAGCTCAGAGCCCCTTCCAGGGCCTAAAAGAGCTCCAGGAGAGCTGCAGAGGGACTGGGGACAAGGGATGGAGGAACAGGACACAGGGAATGGCTTCCCACTGCCAGAGRGCAGGGATGGATGGGATATTGGGAAGGAATTGTTCCCTGGGAGGGTGGGGAGGCCCTGGCACAGGGTGCCCAGAGAAGCTGTGGCTGCCCCTGGATCCCTGGGAGTGCCCAAGGCCAGGCTGGACATTGGGGCTGGGAGCAGCCTGGGATGGTGGGAGGTGTCCCTGCCCATGGCAGAGGGTGGTTCAAGGTGATTTTTAAGGCTTCTTCCAACCCAGTCTGTTCTTGGATTCCCTGATCCTATGGTCCCCAGGGACCTTCTGAATTCCACCCAGAGATGATGGAGAGCTCTTGCACAGCTCCATGTCATCACTGAGCTGCTGAAAAAACAAATCCTTCCCACCTGTCTTCTCCTCTCCCCCATCTCCTGGCTGCCCATGCAAAATCCATCCCAAACTGTTGGAATTGGGAGCAGTGGGGTCATGGAGATGATCCAAGTGATGGCAGAGGAGCAGGAACCCCCTGAGTCTGCTCTGCCTGATGCTCCTGCAGCTCAGGCATCTCCWGGAGCTCCAGCTTTAATCCCTGCATTTCTGCATTTGTAGGGTTTTTTTTTTTAGAAGCGTGAAAATGATTTACAACATTTCACATCACATTTTTTTAATCCTTCCAAATGAAAACAAATCTTTCCCTGGCTTCTCCCGATTTTGAGGCCTCGCTTTTGTTCGGCTCTTGCTGGAAAAAGAAAATATGGGTGGGAGAAACTCCTAAAATCCCCAACCACTGGAAACAAAATTGGTATTTTTCCAAGTTAAGTGCTCTGACAGAGCGAACATACATGTTTAATTTGAAAATGTTGATTCCAAATGGATTTTTGTTTTAAAAAAGCTTTCCTCAAGCAAGTCAATATTTGTAATCAAATTGAAATTTCCTCTGGGAATTATTTATTTTCATGAGGTCTAATTTTTGCAAGGAAAAATTCTGCACGGGAAGGGTTTAAGGCGCTTTAAAGCAGCTTTAGGAATCGGGGAGATGGGAGGGGGCTGGGAAATCCCACTCAGGCTGAGCCCACTCGCCTTTGATGAGGGTGAGCTGATGAAAGAGTTTAAAGTGACTCTTCCTTCTTTGAAGAGGGAGAAGAGTGAGCAGGAAGAAAGGGGTGGAATTGGGAGGGAGGAGACCTCCAACACCAGCTCCCTCCTGCTCCCCTCCTTCATATTCATGGAAAATAAAGAATGAAAAATCCACGTGGCTTGGGGTTCCCCTTGCAAATATTGGACGCCAAAGTGACCTGAGCTGGGCTTAAGGGGTTCCTCCATGGCCAGAAAGGACAAGGGGCACAGATCCCTGGCCACCACAGGTCCTTGTCCACCACAGGTCCATGTCCACATCCACCCCTGTCGACACAGATCCCTGTCCATAAAGATCCACATCCACCACAGATCCATGTCCACCACAGGTCCATATCTGCCCCAGCCCAAGGAGCCCCATCTGTGCTGCCCGACCTGCTGGACATTTCCTGGTGGCACAGGAGCACTCCTGGGGTGCTGCAGCCCCTCGTGGACATCCCAGTGTGGTTCCCAGGGAGGGACAGACACAGGGTGCTGCTGTCAGGGTGGTAATGGGGTTCCAAATCTCRGGAAAAGCAGCCACAGGCCTCCTCCAGCACCATAGGAAAACTCTCAGGGGAAAATTGTCCCGGCACCACCTCAAGATGGTTTTCCTGCAGAATTTGTGTCCATTTTAGAGCAGCAGTTGGGTTTAATGATGTGCATAATTCACATTKTTATGCCTTTTATTTTTTATCCTTATAAATTGCCTGGTTTTGTGCTCCTTTTCATGATGGCACTCTGGGAACATGACAGAGGGGCAGGAAAACAACAGCAGAGCTCTCCACTGTCAGCCTGGAGCACAGAGTTGRCATTCCTGGGCTCCAGCCTCTCCCAGGAGCATGGCCCCGTGGCAGATCTGTGGGTCCAGGGCAGCTGCCAGCCTGGAGGGATTGGGAATAGGAACAGGATGATTCAGGATTCCTCTGCTCCCTAAGGAAGAGGCAAGAGCCAGGTCTGAGCATCCCTGAACACCCCTGACACTGCTCCCCCACCTGCCCCCATGGCTTGGGAGTGTTGGGCACCTCTTCCAGACGAGCAGGATGTTCCTCCTGGTCCCCAAGCTGTGCCCAAGGAGATGGAGAGGGATTGACACCTGTGCTAGTTTGAGAAACAAACCAGCGGGGGAATTACTGCTGCGAGAGAATCTAAGTCAGAACTACAATTTAATAGGAAAAATTAAAATAAAGACAATAATACAGAAACAAAAAAATCTTAAACTGACAGTCAGAATCCAACATGGCACCCTGTTGGGCAGGCTGGTGGCTGCAGCCCCGTTGCAGTGATGGATGTGCTCTGGGTCAATGTTCAATGTTCA
>NW_026623603.1:604483-611916 GCF_030028575.1 Malurus melanocephalus
TGCAGCCCCGTTGCAGTGTGCAGATGGATGTGCTCTCGTCCAAGCACTGATCCTGCAGACAGGTCCAGTCCATCTCTGGAGCTCCAGGGGTGGTTCTGGAGTTCCTCTCCTCTGGGAATGCAGTGGCAGAAGTGTCCCAGTGTTCCAGAGCCTCAGTTTATGTGCCCCTAGGGATGTCCAGTTCCTCCTGTCTGGGTGGGGCATCTCCCAATGGGATGATGGAATTCCATGGGTCATTCCCAGAGCCCTGGATGGCCCATGAGCAGAGATGGCCCCCCAAGGGTGTTGTCAGGGCTGGGTCCTGCTGAGGATAAAGAGCTCTGCCCCATCTGGTTTAACAGCTCATGAAGATGGTGATAGAATACAGACTTTTGGTTGCACCTTCCATGGAACCTAAGACAATTCCAGTTTTTCTGTTGCTGGAGGGGGATGAGGACACTCTGAGCTGTGGTGGCTCCAGGCACAGCTGCTGAGGCATCCTCACAAACATGCCCTGATTTATTTTCCAGCTCGAACTGTTCCTTGCCKTCCCAATATTGCTGGTTTAGCCCCTTTTCCAATGGGTGGGGTAAACTGATCACCAAAAAAAGCCCTTTTTCCATCCCCCAGGCTCTGATTTTGTTGCTGTGCCCATGCACAGTCCCTGCCTGGGTACCTGTGGGGAAAGGCCCTGCTGAAAACATTTAGGGACTGACAGGAAAATGATCAGGATGAGTGGAGTGATTAATTTGGAACTGTTAAAGGCCCTTTTACAAGATGGGCCCTAAATATGTTCCAAAGAGCCACGCTGATCACCGCAGTGGTGAAGAAATGCACTGTGATGAGATGAGAGGTGAAAGAAGCAATAAAATAAAATAAAACCAAATAAAGGAACCTAGAGAAGAAATGGGGTAAGAGCAAGCTGACAGCAACGATCACAGGGCAGAAATCAAGGGATGAAAACAGGACCTGACAATGACCTGAGCTGGGAAAAGAGCCTCAGTGGGGATGGAGAGGTGATTTCCCAACCCAGGATTTGGATTCCCAGGCCTCCTGGTGATTCCTGTGGGGAGGAGGCACAACAGGGTTGCTCTGGAGCGTCTGTGGGTTTTTTTTTTTTTTAAATGGAGAATTCCTGGTTTGGACAGCACTGAATTGTTTATGGAATAATTCTGCCTCCCCTCAGATGGGGACTTTTGAAATGGATCTGAAATCCAAAGCTTAGAAATGTAACTTTCAGCTGGAAAGGATTTGGATCCATCTATTTCTCATCCATTTATTTCTGATCCATTGATTTCTGATCCATCTATTTCTGATCCATTRATTTCTGAYCCATTGATTTCAGCTCTGGAATCACTCCTAARGACATGGAAAATAAACCTTGMGGGGTYTTCCTGTCATCCAGAGGWCTGRCWTCCCTGGTGGGACCCAAACCTGTTGTATTCAGAGTTTGGAACAAACCCAAGCATTTTCCAGGGTAGGAAACACTCTGGGAACAGACCAGACCATCGTGGATGCTGAAAATTCCCTGCTCCAGGTGCCTGGGARCTTTGGGTGCCTGTGCATGACCAGCCAGGTACCACTGGAGAGAGATGGGAGAGATTCCTGCTGCCCTCAGGGCACTGTCCCCCTAATTGGGTTTTCCCTTCTTGGTTCAAATAGTTCTGCACTGTCTGAAGTTTGGATCCTGGTTTTTCCAGCCTGGAAGCCAGAGGGGCTGGAAAAGGTTTGGGTGGGGGTTCAGGTCTCCTGTGTCCAGCCTTAGATGGGAAAGATCCCCCTTCATCAGGGGGATCCCAGGATCCTTCGAGAGACCAAGGGATCTCTTGAACTCTCCATCCTGGGATCAAGATCCTGGGAAGCTTCAGCCACTGGTCTCCTGGAAACCAGGAAAACACTGATTTCAGAGGGAGATGGAAACACTGGGAAGTGCCAGCTGGAAAAATCCAATAAAACCCAGCCCCTGGAAAACTGCAGCCTTGGCACTCTCAACCAGCCTTGTGCTCAATATTGGTGCTGCCATCGCTCACCTCAGAGGGCTGGAGGAGCAGCCATGCCTGGAGTTCCCGGAGATGTTTCATTCCCAGCATTTCTGTGCCTGTTCCTGACTGCAAATCCCATGGGAAGAGCCCAAAACCGTGGAGTTGGGGCTGTCAGAGCACCTGAACCTCTTCAGTCATGGAAAACACGGAGGGAAACAGAAAGAAATGATCGTTCCCAGCAAGGGCTTTCCTTGGATTTCCTTTTCAATCTTGGAACCTCCCTGGGAACCCCCACAGCCTCACTGGCTCCCAGGAAAAGTCCCTTTTCAGACACCCCAAGGAATAAACACTGAGCTGGAAATAAGGGGAAAAATAATCGGGGTTTGATGATAACCAGAGAGGATGAAATGGAAGTTTTTGTGCAAAATTCCTCCCCTCCCAAGCCAAGGATCACACCACACCTCAGCCCTGTTCAGCACCACAAACACATCATCAATTTATTGCCTTGTTCCCTGGATTACTCCAAGCTTTCTGGAACCCATCTAAAGCACAAGCAAATCCATTCAAAAATTGATTCCTTGTATTTCTTGATACCTGCCTCGAACGGGAACCCCTTCTCTGGTAAACCTGAACTACAGCAAATTCACCCCTTGCCTTCCTTTTCCCCACCATAAATCCCTCAATTTTGGGAATATAGCCCTCATCCTGCCCTTGGCTGTCCTGGAGCTGTGGGGTGGGAGATGAAGCTGCAGCTCCTGGGAACAGGGGGATAAAGTTCCTTCTGCCTGTCCCCCAGGGCTGCTGCCRGTGATTCCAGCCAGGCAGGCTCTCCCTGGCTCCAGCTCACCCCAAACCCGCAGSCTGTGGGGTTCTGGGGCTTACACGGGGCTGAAGCTCCTTCTGCCCCAATCTGAGCCTGTGGCAGAGCTCCTCCCTCTGTGGGGTTTATCCAGAACCCCCAGTTCCACATCCTGGGATCTGCCTCGTGTGGGTGCTTCAAATCCAGCAAATGGGAAGCACAGCTGGAGGGGCTGTGTTGGGCCCTGCACTTTTCCCAAAAATCTCAAAGCAGCCTGTGACAATCACCATGGGCAAATGTCTCAAAAACCGGCCAGGAAATCATTGTTCAAGGGATTTAGGTTTTGGTGCCCTGCTGTGTGAGAGGAACAGGGAACAGGGAATAGGGACAGGGAATAGGGAATAGGAAATAGGGAATAGGGAACAGGAATAGGAATGGAATAGGGAATAGGGACAGGGAACAGGGAATAGGGAACAGGGAATAGGGAATAGGGAGTAGGGAACAGGGAATAGGAAATGGAATAGGGAGTAGGGACAGGGAACAGGGAACAGGGAATAGGGAACAGGGAATAGGGAATAGGAAACAGGGAATAGGGAACAGAAAATAAGGAATGCAATAGGGAACAGGGAACAGGGAACAGGGAATAGGGAATAGGTGTCCTGGTTTTGCTCCATCTGGTTATTTGGTGGTGGGGGATGGGACCAAGAAACCACAAAGATGGCTCCTGAGACAAAGTTCTAGAAGCTTTCTCCTTCTTCTCCAGCAAAAGGAGCCCTGCTCTCTGTGTTTTAAAACCAATCCATTGTGGCTCTGAGGTTGATGGACAGGCTGCTGGTCAGGCCTGGGCCAATTGCACATGTTGGTTACACCTCTGTGATGACGTATGGTCTTGTACTTCAGAAGAATTCAAAGCAAGACAGTTGGTGGCTGCCATTTAGTTTTCAGGTTGTTCATATCATGCACTGGGGAAAGACAGAGGAGGAGGGTGAGGAGATGTAAGGAAAAAATGGAGACATAAGATCACAGTAAGGAGAACACAGGTGCTGTTGCTGTGGTGCTCAAACATGGAGAAAACAAGCTGTTCTCAAAAGGACTATTTCTTCAGTGGGAGACCTGTATAGAAAAGAGAGTGACCTTGCTCTGAGAAAAACCTGGCCTTTGAGGACTGGACTGATCAGAAGCCAAAAAAGGGGGAAGAGGCTTGCCCCGCTCATGTCCGAAGCCAGTTAACGCTTAGAAGAAATTGTGTTCTGTGGGGGAAGAGGTGCCCCCCGCCCACCCCAGGTCTGAAGCGAGTAGATGCTTAGAAGAAGCTGTGTTCTGCCAGGAGATTTGAGTGAGTGGCCTTGCTCTCAGAATGAAGCAGCTGGTCTTGGAGGACTGTTTTTCTTTCTCCCACGAGGTAAAGAAAAGAATCCCATGCCACCAGCAGTTATACACTGACTGTTTCTTGGGAAAAGACCTTCCACAGCTCGGAGCTGTAAGGACTCTCCTCCTATGGTGCTGGATGATAACAGCAATGAGTAGTTTGATTTGTCTTAAACTTTCATCCCTGTCTCCCTTGCACATGGGAAGGCATGGAGGGGTGGGGAGGGACGACATGGGAGAGAGCCAGGTTCCCAGAAAGAATAACAGGTGTCTTAAAATGTCTGGTTTTTTTTTTTTCTCCTTGTAAAATTTTCTCTATCTTTGTTCCCCTCCCTGGTGCAGTAGTATTCTTTGTAGTTTTTAGTAATAAATCTATTTTGCAACTTAAGTTATTCAGCCTGTCTGACCATTTTCTGGAGCGTATACGTCTCTTTCTCTCAATTATGTTATCTTATCTAAAAGCCATAAATTTTAGTGTTAATTGGGCTTTTGCTCTCCCTTCTGTCTCTCTGGTAAGGGGAGGAGGGAACGTCGTTGGGTGCTTTGGCTTTCGGTCAAGTTCAAACCACGACATTTTTGGTGCATTGGCCAGGAAACACGGGTTTAAACCCAGAACAATAGGGAACAGGGAATAGGGAGCAGGGAATAGGAAGCGGGGAGCAGGGACAGGGAATAGGGAACAGAGAACAGGGAATGGGGAACAGGGAACAGGGAAGAGGGAATAGGGAATAGGGAACAAGGAATAGGGAACAGAGAACAGGGAACAGGGAACAGGGAAGAGGGAATAGGGAACAGGGAACAAGGAATAGGGAACAGAGAACAGGGAACAGGGACAGGGAATAGGGAACAGGGAACAGGGAACAGGGAATAGGGAATAGGGAACAAGGAATAGGGAACAGAGAACAGGGAACAGGGAACAGGGAATAGGGAATAGGGAATAGGGAACAGGGAACAAGGAATAGAGAACAGGGAATAGGGAACAGGGATCAGGGAATAAGGAATAGGGAACAGGGAATAGGGAATAGGAAACAGGGAATAGGGAATAGGGAATAGGGAATAGGGAATAGGGAATAGGGAGCAACGAACAGGGAATAGGGCCATGTGTGGGGCTGGAGCACACAGTGAGCTCTGTTTTAGCTCTGCTTTCTCTCTCAGGACACAGAAAGAAAACCTTGTAGGATTTTTGTGTCATGCAGGGATCACTGGGAGGACTCAAACTCCAATATGGTTGTCAGGGGGGCTGATCCCTGGCAGAGGTGTCTGGGATCCTCTCCAGGGCTGCCCCAGAAAGCCGGATCCTGCTTCCAGCACTGCACTGCCCTTCTCATCCCCAGGACCAGAAGTGCCCTTCCTGCTTTCGGGGCAAGGAGGGGAAATTCATGCACTGCAGGAGGTGCCCAAATTTTATTCCAGCAAAATGGGACGAATGATCTTTTCTTTATCCTGTCAAAAATTATCGCTTTTTGTTTCTCAGAAGCAGCAGCACTGGGCAGTGGGGGATGAAATCCTCCCCTGGGAGGGTGGGGAGGCCCTGGCACAGGGTGCCCAGAGAAGCTGTGGCTGCCCCTGGATCCCTGGCAGTGCCCAAGGCCAGGCTGGACATTGGGGCTTGGAGCAGCCTGGGACAGTGGAAGGTGTCCTTGCCCATAGCAGGGGATGGGACTGGATGGCTTTAAGGTCCCTTCCAACCCAAACTGCCCTGGGATTCTATGAGGTCTCAAGGGAGTTATCTCTCAAAATCAGTTTGGGTTTTGAACCCAAATCCCCTGGATTTCCCTGTGGGTGTCTCAAATTTTCGAGGCAGAATCATAATTTCCTTGGTTAAACATCAGTCCACTGATCAGTCCACCACTTTGAGGTAAGGCCTCAAAATTGATAATCAAATTAAGGACACTTCATTAAGGATACTGCAACTTTATTCTGCTGACATTCTGCAGGAGCTGTGGTGATTTCACTGAGAGCCAACCCCTCAATGTCCCAAATCCCCCTTAATCCCACAAATCCTGCATCAAACCCTCCGCATCCCCTTCCACCTGCTGGGAGCCAGCAAATTAAACAGCTCCAAACTTTTCCTGGAACAACGACAATCACTGTCAGCGTCAGAGAGAAACCCTGGGATCACAGGAGGCTTTTGGAAACATTTTTCATTCCCCAGCTTCTAAAAAAATGTGTTTAATGCCAGGGGGAAAACAAGGGAGGGGTGTTTATAGGATAGACCCAGCCTAATGTARAGGGGAGCAGGAGAAGATTTATGGGATCAGCAACACTTCCAGCTGGGGGCTGGTGCCAAACCACAGCTCCATTTTTCACCCTCTTAACATCACCCCAGCACCAGCCTGATTCTTGTAAAATATTCAGTGATTTCCCTCCACAAATTTCGAAACAACTTGGCTGATCTTGCAGGTGAAAACTGCTTTAAAAATTAATTGYGAGCTTTTAAAAATTAATAATTATTTCGCTTAATTAAGCTTGCAGCTTCGCATTTTTTAAGCTGYGAACAATTTGGGAGCTGCTGCCATTGGGATGGAAAATGCTGGGGGATGAGAGCTRGAAATCTGTTCCCTTCATTGTTTCCAGAGCAGGTTTTTGGGCTCTTCTGCATCATCTGCATTGTTATTGATGCCRTTCTTGCCCCTATCAACAACTGGATCTATACCCTGGCAATTTTGCTGGAATTTCCTTTGTTCCAGCCTAATCTAAAATGTTTTTTTTTCTGTCCATAACACATTTGGATATGGATTTTTTTTAATGGATACTTTTATTTCTCRCATCCATTGTTCTTTATTTCAGGGTGTCTGATTTTTAATCAGAGCCATTATATCTCCCTCCCTTTCCCGATTTGGTGATTATTATCCGTGGGTCGGCTCGTTCCTCTGGCTCCCTTTTTTATTTTTTTTATTTTTTATTTTTTGCTGGGCCGTGTTGTGATGWTTCCTTTGTGATCACCATAAATACTCCTGTTGAGGAGGAAGGGAAACAAAAGGCATTTATTTAAAGGAGAATCTGAGAAATTTCTGCTTTCTTCCAGTGAAGCAGTGGACAAATTGCTGCATGTGTGAGGATGGGCCAGTGGATTCTGCTGTGGGCTTCAGCCTAATTCCTGCATCCAGAGGAGACTGAGAATCCTGGGATCTCTGTGTCAGGTRCAGAGCCCTCTGCCTGCACCCTGGCTTGGTCTCAACACCTAAAATTTCCTCGATTGTGATCTGCAGTGGTTGGAAATTTATCAGTCTGCATTTATATCATCCTGCAAAGGTGGATGCATGACAGGACTCTGCATCTCTGATGGTTTTAAACTGAAAAAG
>NW_026623603.1:612143-640795 GCF_030028575.1 Malurus melanocephalus
ATTCTGTCTGTCAGAGCGATCCCTGACTTTGGGATCCCGTATTTTTATATGGCTGAGCTTTAGGATCCCTCCCACCGCAAGCTTTTCCATGATCCCCCTGCCCTGAGCAGGGCTGTGGGGAGTTCAGRAGAGTGGGGTAAAATCTGGGAATGTGTTTTCAGTGTCCCCCAGGACAAATCCCTGGATCCCTGGAAAGCAGAGTCTTTTCCCGGAGCTGTGTGAGAGCTCCATGCCCACCCCGAGCTCAACGCTGCTCTCCATTGCCCCTGCATTTGTTTACATCGATTTTAGAATAATGACTTCTCATGAAATAAATTTCGAGGGAGAAAATAAATTATTTTCGGGCCCGGGCCACTCCCGGCGCTGATTCCCCATTCCCAGCACCTCTCTGGCGTCTCAGCATTTCCATTCCAATGCAAGGCATTCACAACTTCATATATTTCCCTTTTCATGCAGAAAATCTGCCTATTTCTACTCAGCACAAGGGGAACTTTTGCTGGATGGTTTAACCTTGAACAAATGCTGYTTTAAACATTTTCAGGACAGTGCAATGACAAATTCTGCCTCAGCCTTTCTGCACCGCCGCTCCGCGGTTTCAGCCCGAACGTGGCAGAACTGGAAGCAAAATACAAAATAAATTTCTTTTTTGCTGCAGTGGAAATGTGCTCTGAGTCTTGCTTGGGTTTAGATGTTTTCTTTGAAGCTGTGGCCTGTTTTTTTTTTTCCTGGCTGTGTTGGGTGACCTGCCAGCCTCCTGCTCCTAGCAGAACCCCATGGATGCATGATTCCAGAGCTGTCTGCATCCTCTATGAGTGCAGCTGCCCCAGTGCTCCCCTGCACCAGGTCTGGAGCTCTCCTGGAGCATGAGGTGAATTTTAAATCCTCTTCCTTCAAGGCTGTTGAAGAATTTAAGCCATGATCTCATGTCCTCCCAGTGATGGGAGGTGAGCATGATGGCTGGCGGGAAATTCTCCTGGAAAAGCAGTGGGATATCTCCTCCACCAGGAAAATCCTGCTTTTCCACCCTGCATTAGGTTTCATGGAAGGTGTAATGAAAAGTCTATGTTCTATCACCATCTCCATGAGCTGTTAAACCAGATGGGGCAGAGCTCTTTATCCTCAGCAGGACCCAGCCCTGACAACATCCTTGGGGGGCCATCTCTGCTCATGGGCCATTGAGGGCTCTGGGAATGACCCATGGAATTCTATCATCCCATTGGGAGATGCTCCACCCAGAGAGGAGGAACTGGACATCCCTAGTGGCACATAAACTGAGGGTCTGGAACACTGGGACACTTCTCCACTGCATTCCCAGAGGAGAGGAACTTGAGAATGACCCCTGGAGCTCCAGAGATGGACTGGACCTGTGTGCAGGATCAGTGCTTGGACGAGAGCACAACAATCAACACACTGCAACGGGGCTGCAGCCACCACTGAACATTGAACATTGACCCAGAGCACATCCATCACTGCAATGGGGCTGCAGCCACCACTGAACATTGAACATTGACCCAGAGCACATCCATCACTGCAACGGGGCTGCAGCACCATTGAACATTGAACATTGACCCAGAGCACATCCATCACTGCAACGGGGCTGCAGCCACCACCCAGCCCACCAGGGTGTCAGGTTGTGTTCTGACTCTGTCACTTTAAGCTGTTGTTTCTGTATTTTTAAAATTTTTCCTATTAAATTATAGTTTTGACTTAGATTCTCTTGCAATGTATTCATGTGTGGGTAATTATTCCCCCACTGATTTGTTTCTCAARCTAGCACACACCCCAAACTGGGGCAGCCTCTGCATTCCCAGTCAGGATTGGATAAGYACAAAGCTGTGCATGAGACTACTCATCCTTCTCTGACCTCAGGCCACCCATTCCTGGAGATTCCTGAAGAACTCCCATATGGAGCTTCCAATCAGAAATGGGATTAAGGGGGGCAAAGCCCCCCTGGGCAGGCTGGGGAGGCCAAGGGGACGCCAAAGCTGCTCTCAGCATCACCCTGGAGATTTTGGTTATCTTGGAGCCCACCTAAACCTGGCCTCAGCCTGGGGGGAAGAATTTTCGTGACAAAATCTGCACAAGGAGGTCCTTCCAGCCGGTTTGTAATGTCCTGATCCGTGTGATATCCTGGTTCCTGTGCTGCAGGAACTCTGAGTTATCTCCCCTGTGCCAGCCCTGCCCATCACTCAAACTCTGCTGCAATGAAGAGCTTCAATCCATGCAATCTCTCCCCCTGCAGAGACATTCCTCAGCCCTTATCTTCCCCACTTCTCTCTCCATCTTTTCTACTTCCTGGGGTTTTTTCTTTTCCTGTCTTTTTTTTTTTTCTCCTCCAGCGGAGGGAACAGATCTGCAAGCAGCAGTTAAGGAGCAGGTAAAACATTGATCTGTGCAATGACAAATTGATCTCTTCTGTTTTGTTTAACACTTCTTTCCYGAAATATTTCCACACTCAATTTACTTTTAGGCTATCACAGATCACTGAGGCAAGAGTTTTTTTTCCTAACTGTACCTGCAACGTGGGCATGCAGGGAAAAAGTAACTTTTCCTGAGCAGTTCTAGCCTGGYCAAGGTTTATGGCTGGTTCAAGTTCAAATCAGAGAATCCCAGGATGGGTTGGGGTRGAARGGACCTTAAAGYTCATCCMATTCCAYGCCTGTCASAGGCAGGGACACCTTCCACTGTSCCAGGGTGCTCCAGCCTGGCCWTGGACACTTCCAGGGATCCAGGGGCAGCCACAGCTTCTCTGGGAATTCCATCCCAGCCCCTCCTCACCCTCATAGCAAACAATTCCTTCCCAATATCTCATCTACATTTACCCTTATTAAGTTGTCCTATCACCCCAGTTCCTGATGGAAATCYTTCTCCATGTTCCCAGGAGCCCTTTCAGACCCTGGAAGGTCTTTTCAGGCTGAACAACCCCAACTCTGCCTCCAGGACTGTTTCACCCCCACAGGATTCTGCTCATTTTCCTCCTGTTTTCCTGTCCACCTCCTGCTGTGGATTTGCAGCAGGAATTCTGAACGTGGCAATCTTCTCATGGTGTACCTGCTTTCCCTCCCTCTCCTCATCTGCAGGTGATGCTCCGCCACAGTTCCCTGGGTGCCTCTCTTGGCACTTTTTCTCTGCTGCAAAAGCTGATTTATTCCCGAATTGTGTTCCTTGCACCGTTACGAGACAGAGGAGAACTCTAACACCACAATTTCACCCYGAACTCATAACTTCTGTGAGAGCCTCCGAAGGAGACTTTTCCAAAGCATTTTCCATGTGCAGCTCCTGCTCTGGAAGCTCAYGGGCTCCATGGGTTGGAATCCTCCTGCAAATCCTGCAGTGACTCTTCCCCACGATTCCACATTTATTCCTGTGCCTCCTGCTGCTTCTGTTATATTTTCCTGAGTGTTTGCCCAGCACAGAGCTGGGCTGGGCCATCCCTGGATTTTCCTTAAAATTCCTTGCATTTCCCACCTCCAGCTCCTCTGGAACCACCTTATTTTGAAGAGTTCCTTGCTCACCACCACTTAAGGGCTCTTTGCTTCTGGCTTTGGGGTGAATTCTATCTGCTCCTTGAAATACTTTCAATTTCCCCACTGTGCTCCTCAACAACCACTGGTTTTGGGGTGGATCCTCCGCAGTGGGGGCTCCACAGCTGCTGGAGGGGCTGGCAGAAAGGGTTTATTCCTGGATTTATTTGGGTTTATTACTGGATTTATTTGGGTTTATTATTTGATTTATTGAGGTTTATGACTAGATTTATTTGGGTTTATGCTTAGAGTTTTACACCTCTCAGAACCTGGGTTTGTCTTCTTCATCACAGCTTTGTCTCMTCCCATTCCTTTTTCTCATTTCCCTCATCTGAACATGACTCCCATTTTTTGAAGGATACTGTTTTACCTCTGATWGCCTCCTTTGGTCTGGGCTTTAATGAGAACTGCTAATTTTTTGCCCTTTTAAGGTCTCTTTTGATAATTGTATGGATTTGCTCTCATCCTCTAAATGGAGATCTTTAAACAATGTCTGCGTCCTCTGGAAAAATGTCACCCTTCTGGTGGCTGCTTTTAATTCCTGTCTAACAAGCCTCTCCCYTTTCATGTGGAGAGCCTTTTTGAAATGAAGTTGTGATGAACTTTTGCAGGTTTATTTTTAAATTCCTACAATGTTACCGAGTTTGAGAAACTTTTATAGAGCAAACCCTTCAATGGGAGCATATAAAATCAGCCCTATGGCCAGCTYAGGATTCAGTCTGGCCCTGCTTCTCCTGTCCCAAGGAGGAATTACCTCCTGTGTTGCCTCCTGGGAGTTTTTGGGATTCCCCCCAGTTCTGGGCTGGTTTGCACCCCTTGGTTCCAGATTTGTGGTGCTTTCATGTTTAAGGGTCACCTCTTCACTGGGTGCTGGTGTAGCGTCCATCTTTTGCTTTGGTTTTGAATTTTTTAAAAAATTATTTTCTAGCATGGACTGTTCAGTGATTTATTCTGCCCTAATTAATACCCAGCCCTCTCSTGCACCTGCCCCGCTGCTGTCATGGGTTGGGGTCACCTCGTCCCTCTGATTTCCACAGAAAACTCAAAAGCTGGGGTGAAACCCCATTAATCTCACACTGGACTCCTTAACTGGACCAAAGGGGCATCCAGGATCCCCCTTTCCCAAAATGAAGGTCTGGACAGTTTCCCACTTCAGCTGGGGCTGCTGCCCCTGAMAATGGACACATCCATGACCCTACAGCTTTACCTGGATTCGCATGTGGTGCCCAATAAACCTACAACACCGAACACCACATTCTTTTCTGGCAATGGTACATTTTTATTGGCAATTACAAAGTTTAAAGAGAGCTTCCAACCTCCCTCATCCCCCCAAACCTCACAGTGCTTCCCAAAGAAGGATGTTTGTCCCACATTTCCCACCGAGGGGCCAGCAGTGTGTGACCACATGAGGGAAGGTCATGAAAACCCAATCAGTTTTCCCTCTGCTGTGTTTGGGGCTCAGAGCAGGATTATTTCCCAGTCCCATCATTTCCTCTGAGCTTTTCTTCCCAACTGAAAACTTCCAGGAGCACTCAGCAAGAGAGGAGGGGAGGGAAAGGAAAGCAAACCCAGCAGCAGGTGGGCACTGCCCCTGCTCTGGCTGGGTCTGCCTAAAATCATTGGTAAAGCAATTGTGGAAAAGCCTTGTCCATGCCAAAAAAAAAAAAACCTGTCCCAAGGTCTGAGGTGGATCTGCTGAGCTCTGAGGGAAAGGCAGGGCCAGCTTTGCTCTGTCCCAGGAGCAGCACAGGCTCCACTGGCTGCTCCCCTTTCCTAATARTTCCCTGTGATCTCTTGGTCAGCCGGTAGGAAGTCACTGCCCCATTCTTGGAATAAAAAACCCCCAAATCCTCAAGATCATCCCTAAAGCAGTGGGGAGGCCTCTGCTTGCTCAGGGAAGCTGGGGCTGSCCCTGGATCCCTGGAAKTATCCAAGGCCAGCTTGGAGCAGYCTGGGATAATGAAAGGTGATTTTYCCCCCATGCCAGGGGTGGAACAGGATGAGCTTTTCCCTTCCAGCTGTGATTCCGTGATAAATCCGGGCTTACAAAACCCAGCAAGCTCCCTCCAGGTGAGTGCAGACAACACTTCCCAACATTCCCCTATTCCTGTTCAAACCCCAGCCTGTTTATCCATTCCCAGCTGCCACAGTTTCATTTTCCCCCTGTTCTTGCCTGGAGCATCCCTTTCCCTGCCCTGCCTCCGGCTCTGCTGGAGCTGGGAGCTGCTGGGCAGGGACCTGCAGGAAGCACAGGGCAGCCATGGCCACGTCTCCACTTTTCTCTGTTCCATCCCTTCCTCGCAGCTCCTGAGGATTCTGTTTGCTCTGCTCAGCCTCAGACCCCAGGCTTTAGGGATAAACCAGATTTTCCTCTGATTAAAGACTTCTGGAAGATTAAAGATACACAGCCGGGGCCCGAGTCAAAGCTGCAAAGCAAAGATCACTCTGCAGCTTCACACTCGGCAGTTTGATTATTTTTCTTTGGGTCTGTTCTCCTGCGTTGTGGAACCCAGAAGTCGGGAATGGCAATCATCTGCAACAGACCCCCTGCTTAGGAGCGGGGCTGGACATGGGGAGCCGGAGTCAGGACAATTCCCAGGGTTTTGGCACAGCCAGTCTGGCTCTGCTGGATGTTCTCCCCCTCCTGCAGAGCCCCAGGCTCCTGCTCCAGCCTGCCTTTGYTCTGCTCTGCTCCACTTTCTCCTTYCTTCCCRTTCCCAGCAATTGTCTCCATCCCACACAGCCAAACCTCTCCATCGCCCTCCACGTCCTCTCAGCCTGGAGCAGCAGAGATCCCTCAGCTCCTCCAACAGGATTTTTCCCCAGTCCCAGAGGCAGAGCAGGCTCTTCTCACCCCCCAGAAGAGCAGGGCTGGTCAGACCAAGGGCAGGGGACACACCCAGCAMCCCCAGTGTGTGCATGGGGACAGAGTAGTGCCCGTGGGGCCAGGACACCTCTGCAGTGCCAAGGATAGAGCCTGGCACACCTGAACCGGGTCTGGATCCACCACAGGGTCAGGCAAACTCTGCCTCTCCCTCCCATCTCTCCTGTGCCCCCTTTGCAGCATCTCCCCGGAGCCTGAGCTGTGTCCCAGCCCCAGGAACATCCCCCAGCCCAAAGGATGTGCACACACAGTTCTGCAGTGACTGATTCCTGTTCCTCTCACCAAACACCCCACCCAGCCCCTGGCACCAAGGGCTGGTGCCCTCYGTCCTGCCAGATCCTGGAGTTCCCRTGTGGGATCCCCTGATGRTTCTGCCCTGCCTGTTTGTGCTGCCATGGGGTGTTCCCTGAACACCCCTGAGCAATGTCAGCCTGTCCTGAGCTGGAGAAGGACGAGCAGGGAGCAGCCCAGACAGGCCTCCAGCTGTCCCAGCAGCTGCTTTGGGACCTGAGTCCCACCTCRGGGAGCTCCTGGTGACTCTGTGTGGCCGTGGAATGTCCTGTTCCTGCTGCCACCAAGCCCATCAGCTGTTCTCAAGCAGCTGCCTGTAGCCCTGAGAAAAATCCACCCCATTTCCTCYGTGTCAGGAGCATTCCCAAAAGGCTTTTAGAGCAAAAAGGGCCCGTTTTGTTTGACTCTGTGTTGGGTTGCTTCCTTTCCTTCTGGAGCAGAGATAGCTCAAAGCGACAGTCCAMCAGAGAGGAAATAAAGAGAGTTATGAGCAGAAATAAAACCAGGTTTATGATGGTTGCTCCCACCCAGCACGGCCTGGCGGGTTGGCCCTCGCTCCCAGCCCAACTTCCAGCTGCCCATAACTCACCGAGGATCCCAGTGATGCCTTAGGATTTTTAGTTACTCTATTTTCATGTATCTGTATTCCTGTACTTCTCTAGTACAGCACTAAAGCTCCTGTTCTCCCATTTCAGACAAAACAATCCTTCTCTGAGCCTCAATTCATGGACACCTCTCTGTCTCAGAGCCCCAAAATATATAAACAACAGTGAACTGGGGGGAGAAAATTTGGGGTGGTTGACATCATCACCTGAAGGTGTCATTGGTGATTTGGGGCCCAATATGTTCATAAGACAGAATTTATAAAAGGTGAAGATCTCGTGACTCGGTGCCCATTTTGGGTATAGTCTCATGAGGAGGCTTTTTCTGCCCTGAATGCACCAGTAAGCCTGGATTAAATTTGTCTACTTTTGTTCTCTTTACTTTGTCTGGCCTCTGTTTCAGGTGAGACTTGTTCTAGGCATCACCAGCAACAGCCCCAGCAAGCCCTGGGCCGTTCATCCTTCCATTCCCCCTTGCTCTGGCTGCACACTCCCAGCCCTGCCCGGCTTTTCCTGCCCTTGGAGCCTGCTCCAGGTCGGGGTTGCCTTCTCCAAGGGAAGGAGCTGGCTCCCTTTGGAGGCACCCGCCTGACTCTGCTGCTGTTTGTGGAGAGACCTGCCACGCACACACCGAGAGCGCCCGCAGATCAAACAGATGCTGTCTGTCACAGAGCTTAAAGCCTAATTACAGAAGATTACAGAAACTATTTATAAATATTTATAGCCATTTAAATATATTTATAAACGTATCAGGATTGGATAAAAGTGTATATTGTTATTTTAGCTTAAGACACAGCCAAGGATCTTTTCTACAATGCTCATACAATAATCATATATTTGTATTGAGCTGCTTTTTGACGAACATGGACAGCAGCTGTTAACATTTGAATCGCTGTTAATACAAAGTAGGTTGGCACCGACGAGCTGAGGAGGATGGGTGGATGCTGAGGAGTCTGGAGCAGCAGAGCAGGTGTGTTATGGAGCAGGAATCCTCCCCTTCCAAGGCAGAAACCTGCTGGATTCACTCAGAAGGAGACTGGGAGAACGGAAGTAGAAGATGGATCTTTTCTCATCATGAATCTGCCAGTTTGTTGTGGCAGAACAGAGCCTCCCCCCATCCCTCACCCGTGCTGCACCTGGGGGAGCAGCTTTTTCCCCAGCACAGCTCCCAGTGCTGCTCTTCCTGCCGGGATCCTCCAGCTGGAGCAGCGCTCAGCGGGTGGGACACCTCAATCACACCGCGTGTATCACACCTCGGAGCAGTCACACATCTGAACTGGGATTTCCCATCTCTCAGAGGTTTTCCAGCCTCCCAGCTCCCCACTTTCACGGCTCCCTTTGGACCCCAGGAGCAGCACCATTCCGGAGCCAGGGCAGGGCTGTGCTCCTCTCTGCTCAGCAGCTTCGGTTCTTGGTCTAACACTCACAGAAGGCTCCAGCAAAGACATTTGRGAAATTCCCTGTAATTTCCTCCTTTCCTTTTCCAGAGGTGTGCCAGGCRTTCTGGGGCACAGCTGACACAAGGCACTGCTCCCTGATCCAGATGTGTGCAGGAGGGTTGAGAGATGAATATTTCTGTGTGTTCTGGTGAAAAACACCATGGGGACAATTCAAAGCTGTCCTTTGATACCCAGGAGCAGCCGATTCTCCAGGGGAATGATCCAGAGGTCTGCACTGGCTCCACGCCGGGTGGGTGTGGGGGATCTGGAGGACATGGATGCGAGTGCAGGGGGAAGCAGCCATGTAAGATTTGGGAAGCGCTGGAGGGAAGGCAGCCCGGAGCAGCAGCAGAGCCCTGCGAGGGGCTCTCGGTGTGAGCGGTGTCCCCATCCCAGGAGGGTCCGGACGGGCTCCGAGCGGAGCAGACGCTGTTCCCCATCCCCGAGGCGCTGCTGTGGGGCGGCCGAACCATCCCATCCCATCCCATCCCATCCCATCCCATCCCATCCCATCCCATCCCATCCCATCCCATCCCATCCCATCCCATCCCATCCCATCCCATCCCATCCCATCCCAGCCCAGCCCAGCCCAGCCCAGCCCATCCTCCACCCAAACACCTTTCCCCCCTCTCGGGAGGGAGCAAAGCCGGGACCTCGCTCCGTGCTCCCAGCAGGGCGGTTTTAAGCAGGACAGTGCCTCGGCCGGCATCAAACAGCCGCATGCGAAGCATCTGCTTCTGTGAGTCCAGCACCCCGAGAAAAGCTGCTGSATTGGAGAGAGGATATTAATCTGAAAAGCACACAACAAAGCAACTGCAGGGTGTTTCCCCCCCCCGAGCCAGAGCGAGCGAGGGAAAGCTGATTACCGTGACACACAGGAGCCCTGATCTAATATTCCACTTCAAGATTTGCAAATAATGTGCCCATTAACATTCATTAGCTCTTTAAATAATACCTGCCAGACCTTCCAGGCAAGGAGGAAAGGCCYCTGCGCCCAGGAATCAATCACCTAACAGCCTCTAATTGCGCGTTTTCCGCGGCTCCGSGAAGTTTCAGGGAAAACAAGGCAGGACAGAAGAGCAAAGCTGGAGCTGTCAGGGCTGCGAGCGGAGCTGAGGAGCCACCCTGGCTGCTCCCGGCATCCGCGCTAATTACCGGCTCCTCTCCGACAGCTCTGCGCTTCCAGGGCTGCTGCGGGAATGTGTCACRGCAGCCTCTCCCCACCCGAAATAGCTGCTGTCCTCCAGCCGGCAGAGACAAGCGTCAGGCACAGGAAGAGTGGGTGCCACGCCCGTGGTGCCCCAGGAGGTGACGTTTTGGGAATCCCTCTTAATTCCCGGACAGGGATAGGTTTGGGAGGTCTCCTGCGGCCCCGGTGGAAGTCAGCACCCAAGGTTTGGTATCCAGGCAGGGCCACGGGGCTCTGCAGCTCCTGCAGAATCCCTGCTCTGTTTGTCACCGGGGATTTCTGCTCTTCCAGCCCTTCAGAGAGGGGACATCCCCTCCAGAGGCAGAGGGGAATCCTGTAGGAAAGGGACATCACCACTCTCTGGCCACACTGGATTCCCAAACCAGCCCCCTTGATAAATCCAATTTTCCAGCTTGCACTGCAAAGTGCCCCAGCCAAGTCTCTGTGTTCAGACCCTGCCAGGGKACCCTGTCATGTCACCACGGTGCCCATGTCCCTGGCAGACACAGGGGTGGGAGTTGGAGGCTCCCCCAGCAGGGACAGAGGGCTGAAACCACAGCACTGCTTTTATCCTTGTGGAGGTGATCCCCAAACATAAATGACCAGGACAGGTCCTTGTAGGATCGGGAATGATGGGAATTATGGGCTGAAGAGCCCCCAGGGCCCTCGGGCAGGTGAACCACGAGCTTCCTGTGAGGGCTGGTGGGGAGGAGCAGCACAGCCACTGTCACCTTCCCTCAACTGATTCCCCTGATGGCCACAGCCCCTCGGGCCACCCAGCGTGACCTGGCTTCAGAGCCAGCCCTGCTCTGAGCTGTGCTGGGCTCCTTGGACACACTGAGCCTAAAAAACCCAGGAGAGAAACCTGGATAAGATCAAAGAGTGGCTCAACCCTGGTGAGCTGTGAGAGGCTGTCACCCCCAGCTCCAGCTCTGAGTCCCTCTGCCAGCACTCAGAAGGATTCTCAGGCACTGTGAACTCGAATTAATTGTCCACAGCAGCACTCTGCATTTTCCTGGTGTGTTTTAGTGCTTTTTAAAGCAGCCACAGCAGCAGATAAGTAGGTCCCTGCGCTCCAGGCCACAAGCAAGCCCGGAGGCATTGGGGGGTCTGTGGCACATCCTYGTGCTCCTCAGGAAATGGCTCTGCTTGTCACAGATGTTGCAGTCAAAGGGAAAACGCRTTGGGAAAGGCACATTTTCCTGGAGAAGAGCTGTGCAGCGGCCAGGCAGCTCCTCAGAGCAGCGTTTCATCAGCCTCAAATGAGGATGGGACCATTAATGGATGACCCAGAGTGACCCGTGGGGTCTGGGCAGGCAGGTCAAGAACAGGCAGTGGGGGAAGGAGGAGAACAGCCAAGGGGCTGCACCCTGCAGGATYAGGGAGAACTCCTCCCCAAACAGGAATATTCCAGAGCAAAGAGAGGACTGGAGAAATCCCTTCCGAGTGTGAAGGTGGAATACAGAGAGGAAGGGGGACAAACCCCTYTGGATGTGCAGCTGATCACAGGGCAGTGGGGATGTGCTCAGGGAAAGGAAATGGTTTGGTGTGAGGGCCTCTCTCTGGAGAAATCAGAGGAATGCAGGAGCAGTATGAGTGTATGAGGGTGCTTAAGGGGCAGCGATCTGATGAAGAGGAGAAATGCAGAATTAATGCTCTCGCCTGGAGAATYTGTGGAGATTTCTCTACAAATTTACCACGCTGGATTGCTCTACAACTCTGGAAGGAATTAAAGGGAATTTCCTGTGGCAGAGTGGAGCAGTTTTTTGGGAGGGTTTTGCCACCACACTTCGATGTGCAAAGCACACGGTGGCCACCACTGCTCATGAAGAAATGAGATAATTTTCAGATGGTCCTTCCCTGATCCCAGTGCCAGCTCTGCCCTCTTGGAGCCAAGGTCCCCCCATGTTCCAGGGTGACAATTCCCTCCCCAGACCCGCTCTCCATCATTGCTGAGCTCCCACTAATCCTCCCCGTTATCTCCCAGCAGCTCCCATCTCATTTATCCTACCAGCTTCCACAAACTTCTTTAATCTTATACTCCTGTAAATGTAAAAAAAAATCCGATTTATGTTATGTACTCCCTGTTGCCTCCTCCTGCACCTGTGGGAACATGGATAAAATCACTATTTAATAGTGCTGGTCAAGCCTGGCTGCTCCTCCCGGAGCCTCCTGGCAGCCCCTTTGGATCAGCTATTAAAAGTTGGTGTGAAACTTGGGAACACATTCTGGAGGAGGTGAGGGAAGGATGGGAACCCCTGGAGCAGCCTGAGGGCAGCCTCATACCTGGAACTGCTGTGGGGTAGGAAACACAGAGGTGGGATCCACCCAGCTGGGTCTCAGGGTCTCCATCCCAGGAGTCTCCCACATTCCAGAGGCACTGGGAAGTGACCCAGCCCTTTCTAAGATTTCTGAGAGGGGTTGGGGGAATGGATCCGTTTTTTAGGAGGCAGGGAAATGCCATCCCCTGGGAGCTGCTACCCCCAGGATCCCTCCCTCACCTGCTCTGGAGGCACCAGTCACAGGGAGCAGCCCCTGGCTGAAGCCAGCCCTCTCCAGAGGTAGGAAAAGTTCTGCCTGGATCCGTTTCAGGAAGGTTAAATTTATCCCAGAACAGGCACTCGAGCAGTTTCCAGCTTCTTTTCCCCACAGGTTTGGTTCGTTCCCCGTTCCTTCCGCAGTACCTTGACTCACCAGCCTCTAATTATTGCCTGCAGTTATAAACATGCACTTCTCCCTGGAAAAAAAGCCCATTATTTCTCCCCAAAATGGAGGGCAGTTTGCAGATGCTCGGGTAATGTGAACACTTGCAATATATTATTAAAACAAGCTCTCCCCCCCTGCCTTGGCACAGCTGCAGACGGGGCTGTCTGCGCCGATTTGGGCAAGTTTTGTAATCCCAACCCCGAGCCTGAGCAGCGCCATGCTCTGTAATTTTCCAGCACTAAAATCAGGGAGCCGAGGACAATTCCGGAGCAGAGCTAATCCCTCTTGCAGCCGTTTGGAGCGGGAGGGGAAGAGCAGAGGCATCAGGGAGCCCTTTCAGGTTCCACAATTATCTCGAATCGCTCGMGCTCGGTCCCTGTGGAGTGTCGACGAGTTCAAAGCCCAAAGGCAGAAGAACTTCAGACAAAAGGCAGCTCCCACCGTGTCCTCACACCTKCCAAACATCAGCACCCGTCACATTTCAAAGCTGGGATGGTGACTGGGTTAAACCACCGGCAACAAATCATCCTGGTTTAATTTCAGTATTAAAAAAATCTGTGTGTTCTTGTTGGCCATGAATAAAAGTTGTTGGAGGAAAGGTTATGTTGAAAGCAAAATCATCATGGTGGTTTTCCTTGATGCAACCCTTGCAGTATTTGAGGAGCCCTACTCCGGTTTAAAGCTTTATTTTGACAAAAGAGCACTTTGATAGAGGAAAAAATCCTCTGCAAAGTAGCTGGCTCTAATGTGTGAGAACTCGTGAAAGTGCAGGAAAATAAAGTGCTGGTATTAATTTTAATATATAACCTATTAAATTGAAGCAATAAAGTGTTAAAGAGAAATAAAATATTATATTACTATTATTATTAGCATAAGGAAGAACATCCAAAGCCATGTTGGGTATTCAGGAAAAGGTAATCCCAGGATGGTTCGGATTGGGAGGRACCTTAAAGCTCACTCAATTCCATGGGCAGGGACATCTCCCGCCATCCCAGGGTGCTCCAAGCCCCAATGTCCAACCTGGCCCTGCCAAACCAAAATCCATCCCAACCACCCCTTCCCAATCATTTAACCTGGGGGGTTCTGTGKGGGGGTGACACCAAACCCCACAAGGAAGACCCCGAGCTCATCCTGGTGAAGTTCTGGAGCTGCCATTGGGACACCCAGAGGTGTTTCCTGCTCCAGGAGGAGCGGAGCACCGGGCTTGGGGACAGCACAGGAGTGAGACATCCCAGGGGTTTTATGGCTCTGTGATTGATGAGCCTTTTCCATGTTAATTCTGAGCCTGCTGTTGTTGTAACTGGATAATAACACTTTGTTACGTTTGATCAGACTGYTCAGGCTGTAGTCAGAGCAGCAGTAAATCCCTGGCTCCACGGAAACGTTCCCGTTCCTGATGACAATTGGGGCAGGGGGAAGGGGCAGCAGGGCAGCMACAGCCCCTGGCTCCCTGCACACAGGGAGAAAATCCTCGGGGACCTTGTTAGGGCTGTGAAATGGAGAATTGAGGCAGGGGCAATGCGGGGCACAGCAGGGAAGGGTGGCTGAGGACAGCCCACGGTGGCCTCCAGGCAGGAGGTCACRGCAGCTGCCCCTCCCACCCATCGTTACTGGTCAGGGCCTCAATTAACAGCCATTCCAGCACAACTTCCAGCTCCACAATTAATTAGAGGTCAGAGATGGCTGGAGCTGCCTCACCCAACTGGGGGTGCTCTTCCTTTWGTGTTCCCAGAGCAGYCCCAATGCAGCTCCATTCCCTGCCTGGGAAGGACCCAGAAGTCCAGGTGGGAATCTCCTCATTTTAACCCCTCTGAGCTGCCAGTGCCACGAACAGGCACTGCCCAGAAGGGGCTGGCTAAACCCACAYCCCTCGTTCTGCTCTGCTCCCCCTGGAGCTCCGAGCATCCCAGGGAAAACTGGGGGAACAGCGAGGGGGAGCAGCCCTGACCCACCTGGTGATGCCTCAAATCACATCCACAACTGGCATCCTGAAAGGAATGAGAGAGCAATCCTTACAAACAAACTGTGGGGTCTGCTGGGAGATAAAGCTGGATACTGACAGSTGAGAGGRGCAATGGGTGGAACCATAATTTCCAGAGGAATTCCACCAATTGACACAGACTGTTACTGACCCAAGGCAGGGCTAAATSCCTGGACTGAGAGAAAAAGAACAGAGACACAAAGAATAAAAAGCTGGGGGTGCACATTAGAAGGGGRTCTGTATTAGGGGATTGGGGAAGTCTGTACCTCTCAAGTCCCTCAGCCAGTGGGGAAAGAGAGATGGAAATGTGGCTGGGAAATCGGGATAAAAGAGGCTGTGTCCTCTATCARTTTGAGAGACCCCATGGAAATGTCYCATGGCCTCTCCCTTTATTCATGAATAAAGTTACAGGGCTCCTCTTTGGAGCTCCTCCCTGTCTCCTTTTYGGACATGAACCTCTGGTGTTTGTGGATTGATTTTCCTAACAATCCCATTAACTCCCTCTGAAATCCTATTTAGGGAGTGGCCCGTCAGATGTGGAGAACCAGCAACGTGACTTTTCTATCACTTGAGACAAAATACCTGAGCACACTCGTGGTTTATCTGGGGAAAGCAGTGTYTGCTGCTGCAGCCGGAGCCGAGCGCTCCCATCCCTGCTGGCTCCAGGTGATAAGCCCCAAACRGAGCCCAATCCTTGTGTCGCCTTTACCCAAGTGACAAGGTGCTTCTTTGTGTCCAAATTCTCCTCTGGCAGCTCCTACCTGAGTGATTTTCACCCAAGTGAAAGGCTTGTGAGGGACTGCGGGTTTTAGYGCTGTCCAAGGAGAGGAGCTGCTGCAGGCTGGGAGCAGTCCTGAGGTGCAGAGCAGCCTGAAAGGCACCACATCCTCGATTTTCCTGGATTTCCCTGTTAATGGCTGTTCAGAACACCTGTTCTCAGTGACAAAACCCTGCTGGCACAAAAATCAGTGGATGGGGAGAGCAAACTGGACAATGTGCTGTGACTGTGCTGAGCCATCACGGCCTGCCCAGGAAGTCCTGATTATCCCACAGCAGGAAAAAAGCCCTGGAGAGAGGCAAATCTGCAGTCCTGGGAGTAGGGGCTTTGTTAGGCACTGCTTGGGAGCTTGCTGGTCAAAARCTCATCCAGGGAATGATGGAATGCCTGGAGCAGAGGGTGGGATTTGCCCTGTGCCCCTCTGAGTACTGGCTCCAGGGGTATTTCAGGAAGTTTGGATCAAAGAGATGGAGGATTCTTCAACCCTGWGGGTCTGGTACAGAGCCTTCCTTTAGGTGTGCTTTGTAGGATTTGTGGATTTGTCCCCCTGGGAATGAGGCTTGGAGGGCACTGGGATCCCAGTGGTGCTCCCATTCCCAGGGATGTGGGACAGGGCACAGCTGGAATCCTGCAGCCAGGAATGAGTCCCTGGGTGCTGGGGAGGGCTCTGAACCCTTCCAGCCCTGCAGGTGCAGCTCACCCTGCCCGTGGAGCTGTAGGATAACRGGGATTAACGGATTGAATTCCTTATATCCATGTTTTCACAAACTTCCCGTCTCACATGTTCCAAGCATGTTTGGGTGGCCCGTGTTTTATTCACGGTGACTTTTTATTTCCTTTGCTAATTCTATTTTTGCCTAATAAAGTGCTTTAATTTGCCCTAATTTCCATATTGTACTGTAGCTAAAGAACGGAGATAAAGAGAGCTACAAGAAACTCGGAATAGATAATTGGTTAATTAAAACAACTTCCCTGCTATGTGGTTTATAACACATTGTTCTCATGGAAGCAGCAAGCTGGTGAACTGCTCTGGWTAGGTAATTCCAACTTCCATAGGTGTATCCCATAGAAGGGTGGGGAATTGTGGGATTTGGATCACCAGGCTCCCTTTCCTGAACAGACTGGGRTTRCTTTGTATTAAAYCCTTGTCCWGTTTGCTCTCCCCATCCACTAAAGACAATTTATAGTTGTCATGAGAATTTACCCACTGCACACCCACCCGCCCTCTGCTGTCACCAGGACCTGTGGGACGCATCTCCTGTGGAAAAGGCACATTCCCAGCTGTGTTCCTTTCCTAAAAGAAGTTTGGATCAGGTGGGATACTGAGGAGAGAGGGAAAATCCTGCTCCAACATGAGTTGGGGAGGATCAGGGTGGGATCAGGGTTGGAATGCTGTGACTGGGAACCTGCAGACCTGTGAGAGATCCCACAGGAAAGGACAGGGATCAAGGAACAGGCCTGAGATAAAGTGGGAAGATCTGGGATGAGAAGTGGCTGTGCAGTTTGCTGTGGCCCCAAAATCCAGGAATCCCTCACCTAAAGCAACTCTGGAATCAAGGATCTGCCTGCAAGGACACCCTGGGGATGGAAAGAGCTGTTAAGAACCCTTTCAAACATTTCCTCCTGTCCARTCTGCTTCCTTCCCAACTCTCCTGGTGTTTCCCATCTCATATTTAGGGTGGGTCTGCTCAATATGGTGGAAGTCTGGGCAGATCCACCTCAAACCTCTGCACAGCTCTGGATCTGTGTCCCAACACCCTGGAGCAGGCAGAGGTGCCCCTGTGGATCCCTTTTTTTGCCTTTTGTGTCACTTTTTTAAACACCTGGGTGTGAATTCCCCCCAAAAAGTCTGTCTGACAGGTGCTGGAACATCCCTCTCTCTTCYCCCAGGAGAAATCCAGCCCGTACAGAGATTGGTGTGAGCTGGAGATTAAAGCACTGAAATGCAGCTTCCTGATGTGTCCTGTGAACCATTGTAAGAGCCCTCCAGACAGCTGAATCCCTGCAGGAAGGCCCTGAATTCCAACTGGAGCCCAGCTGCAATGGCAGAATGGATGGGATGCACATCTGTATCCAGGTGTACCCCAGGAATCAGGCAGTGCTCTCCGCAGGGAGCGAAACAGGACCGAAAACTCCRCTCAGTGAGATCGGGAAAAGAAGAGAAATAACAGGGAGCCTCTGGTTTATCCCTCAGTTCCAGGTGATTTCAGTAATTGGAAAATCATAGTTGTGAAACAGCTCTTTGCAGAGCATCATAATCAGCGGCGCAGCTCAGCGGGGCCCGAGCGCGGCCGAGTGGCTCTAAAGACCCCCTGAGCAATGTGTGTTTCGGGGAGCTGTGTCATCCTGAGATGGCAGCTCCGGGAACAGCAGCTGCCCCAGAAAAACCCCGAGTCTGCAGCACCAGAAGGATGCCGAGATTCAGGGGATGCTTGGGACAGTCTCGCCAGCTTGCTGGCAGCCCCCGCCCCGCCGAGGTTCCGCTGCTGTGGGAACACCAACTGCAAATTATCCGTGACATTTCCACGGTGCAGGGAAAACTGTGAGCACGTGGCTGGTGCTGCCCTCCGCTCTGGGAGCTTTGGGAAGGTGCTGTGGGCTGGGAGAAGGGATCTGGATGCTCCCAGGATGCGGCCAGGCCAGGCTCAGGTGCCACCCCCYGAGCGAGGCATTCGGATCACGCCAAGTCCCCTCCACATTATTAATTTTGACTCGGTGCTTTGGATTGTGCTCTGAGCAATCCATAATCTCCAACCAAATAATCATAAAGGCCCTGCTGGCCTTGAAACATATGTCTCTGACAAGAGCAATAAACCTATTTATTGCTATTGTGGCCACTGCAGAGGAGCTCGTGCGATAGGAGCTGAGATTTCCTTGGGAAGGGAGCCGGGCCTGGCATTCTCTAAATCAAAATATGACTCCTAAGATCCACTGATCATGTATGTGGGTATTTAAATATCAGGGATAGTCACTGCTGTGAAGGCTGGGAGAGGGGAAAAAAAGACATAAAATGAGATTAAGACAGAAGGATGGAAGCTGCTGCCGTAAAAGTAACTCAATAAACGAGGCGCTGAGCTCGAGTCTGCACATCCACCGGCATCCCATGGCCGTAAAGCCAGGGATACGGCAGGATCGGGTCACAGAAGCTCCAGGAAGGGGGAAATGTTTCTTTAGCAGGCACAGGTTTTGCCAAAACACCCCAGGCAGCGGAGCAGGGCAGCGATGTGAGCGCTGTGAGAGCAGCGAGGGTCTGTCTGCGGCGCTCAGCCGAGCGGAGCCRGCTCTGCCCCAGAGCTTCTGCAGCAATAAATGGATTGGAGCCGTGATGATAACGTGTTTGCAGGAGAAAATTGCCTCCATTGAGGCGGTGTCATGCTAGAACTCCCCAACAATAACAGGCAGGCTCAGGAAGAGGCGAAGAAACAGATTGGGGGCTTTTAAAGGAAATTAAACAAGATGGAGCTGTKCTAAAAGAGAGCTGCACAAAGCGAGAGGGGCAGGATGGGCTCCGCTGGGGTACCCTGAGATGTTTAAAAACACAAATGTGGACAGGACCAAACAAGTTTTATGGCCTCAGCTCCTCTCCACTGCTGCATAAAAATCAAGAGACTGGTGGAAACAGAATCAATTCACCATCGCATATGCAGAGAGAACAGCTGCCATAAAAAAGGAATGTGCTCCTTGGCTGGTGTTTAGTTCTGAAATGTTCCCACTAAAATCCTGGGACAACAGCAGCAGAAGTGCAGGAGGACACTCCAGASTTTTATGGGGGAAAAAAAAGTAAATCAGAAGAGAGGGGGGCAGAGGAAAGGATGGTGCTACTGTGGGTAAAAAAGTATGGGATCARTGCCAGGCTGAGAATATTACAGATTAGAAGAGCAGTTTTGGGAACTTTCCCCCTTCCTCACATCATCTTTGGAGGTGATAACATGTCTGAAGCTGGAGTAGGCTCCTGTGGATACCTCAAAGCAGTGGTTATTGGTCAGCTGGGGGTATTCAGATCCCATATTTTCCCTCAAAAATCCCATATTTCCCCTCAAAACCCCCATATTTCCTCTCAACCCGCTGCCCCTCACTTCACTGAGGATAAACACGCTGCCGTATAAAAGTATGGGATCCTAAAGTCAAAGAGCGCTCTGACAGATGGAATAGCACCAGACTGCCCTTAAAAAATATCTATTTATTGGCTAGCAAATAACCCTCACTGCAGAGATAATTCCAATCAGTCGCTTCCTGCCATTAAAAAAATAGTTTATTCTGCCTAAAACCCTTGCCACGAGCTCATGAAGGGTGATGGGATGTGATCTGAGAGGGTCTGGGATGCTCCAGTGACAGAGGGAGAGCTGAGAATCCCAAAGGAGGAGGCAGGGAGGCTGTGGCACGGCAGGATGGAGGCAGGGAAGGGAGGCTGCAGCATTTCCCCAGCAGCGTTTGGGGTGYTCAGAGCCACTCCTCGGCATCAAAGCTGTCCTACTTCCCGAGCCTGATCCCATTTGCCAGAGCACAACTCGGGGAGCGGGACTGCAGCRCGAATCACGGCAAGCCGGGCTGATAAATAAATCACGTCCCTCTTCTGGAAACAATTTCCCGTGATCAATAATGGATAAAAACAGTCAGGTCCAAAGCAGCGCTGCGACAGCCCCGCGCCGGGGTGAGTGGCAGCCGGGATTGTGCTTCAGCAGCACAATCGGGGCCTGATAAAACCTCACATTTCCCCAGGACTGCAAAGAGCTGGGAAAGAGGGAGGAAAAGCTCACATTGCTGCCCCCACAAAGAGCCTGGCAACACGATTGGGATGAAGTGGCTTCTCCTGCACAGAGCGTTGCACAAACGGGGGTGGGTGGGGAAACATGTGTGTCCTGAGGGTCAGGACAGCAACATCTGGGCACAAAAACTGCTGGGATAAGGATGCAGGGCTGGGAAAATGCTCCATCCCAACACCAGAGGTTGGGCCCTATATTTCCCCTCCAAAATCCCAAATTCCTCCTCCAAAATCCTGCATTTCCCCTCAAAAATAACATATTTTCCCTCCAATAAACCACATTTCTCCTCCAATATCCCACATTTCCCCCCAAATTACCACATTTTCCTTCAAAAATCCCACATTTCCCCTCAAAAATCCCACATTTCCCCCCAAAAATCCCATAATTCCCCTCCAAAATCCCTGATTTCCCCTCCAAAATCCCACATTTCCCCTCAAAAGCCCCATATTTCCCCGCAAAAATACCACATTTCCACATTCCCCTCCAAAATCTCACATTTCCCCTCAAAAATCCTGGATTTCCCCTAAAAAAATCCCATATTTACCCTCATAAATCCCATTTTCCCCTCATAAATTGCATGTTTCATGTCAGAAATTCCACATTTTCTCTCAAAAATCCTACATTTCCGCTCAAAAAGCCTGTATTTCCCTTCCAAAATCCCTCATTTCCCCTCAAAAATACCCTATTTCTCTTCTAAATTACCATATTTCCCCTTAAAAATCCCACATTTGCCTTCAAAAATCCCACGTTTTCCCTCAAAAATCCTGTATTTTGTCACAAAAATCCCATATTTTCTCACAATGCCACATTTTCCCTCAGAAGTCCCCCATTTCCACTCAAAAATCTCGTATTCCCCCCCAAAACTCCATATTTTCCCTCAAAAATCCCACATTTCCACTCTCCAAAATCCCACATTTCCACTCTCCAAAATCCCACATTTCCACTCTCCAAAATCCCACATTTGCCCTCAAAAATCCTGTATTTCTCTTCTAAATTCCCATATTTCCCCTCAAATTGCCAATTTCCCCTAAAAAATCCCACATTTCCCCCAAAAATCCAACATTTCCCTTAAAAAATCCCACATTTCCCCCTGAACATCCCCTAAAAAATCCCACATTTCCACTAAAAATCCCACATTTCCTCTAAAAAAAATCCCACATTTCCCCCAAAAATCCCACATTTCCTCTAAAAAATTCCACATTTCCCCTAAAAAATCCCACATTTCCCCCCAAAATCCCACATTTCCCTAAAACATCCCACATTTCCCCAAAAAACTCCCACATTTCCCCCCAAAATCCACTTAGACGTGGAATGAAGGCCATTAAAATTCCTTGGAGGATTCTCTGTGCTTGGGAGCTCAGGATGTTCCTCTGAGCCCCTGGATTTCATTCCCATTTTGGAATTGCCGTTGCCCATCCTCCAGTTCCACCAGCCCCAAACACAGACCCTGATCCAGGGAGGCACCCAGGAAAGTCYCTCCCAGGGTTATCCTGGCTGAGCCCCAATAATTCAGCAGAAACCCTCWGAAAATCCTGCTGAGTGGTCATAAYAAACTGCTCTAATAATGTTCCCAATTAATTATCAGCTCTATCTTTTCAGCAGCTGTCCTGCTATTTTATGGAGGAGCAATGTGGGGTAAAATCACTTCAGCAATTGTCTTCTGGTCTCTGTTTCATCCCCGTGTTCCCTCTCTGAAGCTTTCCCTGTATTCCACATTATCACAGGATGTGTTTTTAAGCTCCAAGTTCCCCAGGAATTTCTCCAAAGTGCAGCATCTCTGATTTAAATGTGTTTGCCTCCATAATGCAATTTAATAACTACCACAGTTACAGTTTGGAATGAAAAATCACTCCTTAGCTCCCTGAACTTGCAGTATTCCGTCCTTTTGGCTTCTTTTAATTACTAAGCAGAAATATTTTTGGACCATATTTAACTTTCCAGCAACACTCCCAATCAATTTTATCATTCCCACTTAGCGGTGGGCTTTGCACCAGCATCAGATCCCTTTGAATTCCCATTTTCAGATTTCTTTGAGCCCTCACACTTGCCTGTTTCCTTCTTTTGTTCTTCACTTCCCTAAGCACAGACTTTCAAATAACAAAATAGCTCTGCTGAAAAGGTAAACCCCTGATAATTGGGGCTGGATTAAATAATTTATCTCCCCTCCTTTCCATAGATGTCTGAGCTCACAGCCACTGCCTCCACCTGCATTTATAGGAATACCTTTACCTAGAACAGCGTTCTAGAGGCACAGAGATCCTCCAGGTGCATTTGCTGTCAAGGCACTGGCAGCCATGGAGCTGGAGATTTATCCCTGAGAGCAGAGGAGCTGGAGAGGGAACAGCCACTGCTTGTGGGGTACATGGGGACTCACAGACCCGTCATCCCTTTTTCCAGGGAAGGGAGTTTGCCTTACTCCAACAAGGCAAATAATCTGTGTTTATTTCTTTGTTCTTCCCACAGCTTGGGGGGTTTGGTTGCTGATGGAACTCACAGGAAAATCCTCCCTGGGAGCCCGAGGAATCCCTGCACCACCACCCAGGCTAGGTACTGGTGTTGGCATGGGGAGGCAAATCCTGTCCCCACTTCAGTCCCCCTGTCCCTCCTGGGCCATTCCTGTCCCTCCCCCAGCAAAAACGAGAATGTGGGGTCAGGATCAACACCAGGCTGGGGCCTCTCCCTCCCCATATCCCTTTCAACCTTTTGCTGTGTCAACCCTGGCATCCCAATTTTGCCCCAAGGGAAATTCCAGCCCCATTATGAGCAGCAATTGTGTCCCCTCTGGAGCTGGAGGAAGAGGACACTCCTGGACCAAGCRAGGAGAGCTTTTAAAGGCTGCAGAGGTGTCACAGCTCAGGCCATGGATGGGATCAGCCTTGTCAGCTCTTCCCTGGCATTTGGGCTCCACCAACAGCCCCGGGGTGCAGCTCAGCATCTGCAGGTCCTGGGGTGGGCAGATCCCRCTGGGATCTGATCCTGGTGCAGTCCCAGCTCTCCGATGGGCTGTGGGACTCATCCTTGGGAGGTGTGGGACTCACTCCTGGGGGAATTGGGGCTCACCCATGGGGAGATGTGGGACTCATCCCTGGGGGGATGTGGGGCTCATCCTTGGGGGATGTGGGGCTCATCTTTGGGGGGATGTGGGACTCCTTCCTGGGGTATTTGAGACTCATCCTTGGGGGATGTGGGACTCATCTTTGGGGGGAGTGGGACTCCTTCCTGGGGGCTGTGGGGCTGCTGAGCCCTGCTGGAGAAGCCTGGCTGGAGCAGAGCAGTGGCTCTGTCTGTGCCAGGAGCCCTCAGGAAAGCAGCAGCRTTTCCTGGGATGATGGAGGAGCTCCCTGCACCCATCCAGGCATGCTGAAACAT
Organism: Malurus melanocephalus; assembly: GCF_030028575.1. NCBI lineage: Eukaryota > Metazoa > Chordata > Aves > Passeriformes > Maluridae > Malurus > Malurus melanocephalus. Next base: position 635,670 of record NW_026623603.1, read on the forward strand.
TGATTCCATAAACCCTGGTGTTATTGGATGAGCTCYCYGTGCTGCTCTCCATCCTCCCCCAAYGCTGTGCCCCYCTGAGCCTGATCCYGCAGCGGGGACAGGGGAGAGCAGGGGGAWGGAGAGATGCTCAGGCCAGGCCAGGAGGTAGCCAGGCAGCATCAGGCAGTAGCCAGCATGCCCACACAGCCCGGGAGAGCCCTGCTGGAGGCTGAGGCAGCCCTGAGAGCCGCTCCCCCCTCACCAGTGCCTTCCCCCAGCTCTTCCCGCGCTGCCTCCCCTGYCCTGCGGTTCTCCGGCTATAATCAAATCATAACTTTTATTAAATTCGAGATTACTTTTTAATGGAATCAATTTCTTGTGTGGTGCTTTTCCCTTCTGCCCCACGGCTGAGCTGTGCTCTGCACTTCTGTGCATTTTTATCTCTGCTGCTGCCCTAATGCACCCCCAACCATGTCCTGCCTGAGAGGGACACTTGTCCCTTTGCCTGGTGCCCCCAGAGCAGGAATTCCTGCTGGCAGCACTCAGGATTTGTCAGGATTTGTTCAGGATTTGTCCCACCTTCCAGCTGGCATTGTGGATGGAATCAGCAAGAAATTCTCCCCTGGATGGAAGGGAGCCTTCCCTTTCCCCTCGGCTTTGGGGCTGCATTGGAAACCCTGTGCTGGACTCAGTGGCTGTGGAGCTCCTGAAGGCACCTGGGGAGGATGTCATCCTCTTCATCATCCCCTGGAGGAAATCAGAAATTCATCCTCTTCATCATCCCCTGGAGGAAATCAGAAATTCATCCCCTTCATCATCCCCTGGAGGAAATCAGAAATTCATCCCCTTCATCATCCCCTGGAGAAAATCAGAAATTCAGCCCCAGCTGGACACGCCACCTGGGGCTCTGTGAGGATTCCCACTCCAAGACAGCCCCCCATGGATATCCCAAGCACAGCAGCTCGAGCCTTCCTGGAAACGTTTTCTGTTACCTGAGCACCATCTTGCCCAAAATGGCTTAATCTTTGCAGCTTTATGTAACTTTCCCCTCTTCTTCCCCTCCTCCCGTCGTGCTGATTCCTTTCCCTTTCTTCCCCAACACCTACAGACTGCATTATATCCTCTGATGCAAAAGCCCCATTCTGCTATCACTTGTAACCATATAATGACAACAAGAAAAATAACGGTGACAGCTTTTATTTGGTCCTCCTCCTCCTGCTGATGCTCTTGAAAAGGAATTTCACGTCCTCACTTCGGATCCCCCATTTAAACCTTTCAGATTCCGTGGCTTTCTCAGTGAGGATTTTCTAAATCCTGTATTTTCTAAAGCCTTATTTAGGAGCTGCGGGKCAGGCTGTGTCCTTGTTGGTTCAGGACCTGGCTCTAATCCGGGCATCCTTCTCACCAAAACTTCTCAGTGTGGAACACCTGAGTGCTGCAAAGATGGATGTTGTGTTCCGAAGATGTGCCAAGCGTGGGCTCGTGGGCTTTGTGCTGTCTATTACAGAGGAGTTTCATTGAATTTCTGGGGGAATTTAAATCAAATTTCTCCAAAACAAATAAAGATGCATTATCTGGAGTGGTTTCTTCAGCTGGAGCTGGAGCAGCAGCTCCTAAGGACGGTGATGTGCAGAGGGGCCCTGAGGCTTCAGGAGCCCCATGTGGAGCAGGGCAGGGGTGTTGGGGGTACAGACCCCATTGGGGGTGACCCATGCAAGACAACCACCCCAAAAATTCCCTATCCCAGCCTTTTCCTTTCTTCAGCCTGTTGGGTGCTCACGTTCACACCAAGAACATCCAAAATGCTCTGAACACAATCCCTGAGTTCATCCCTCTGCAGGGGGATGGAGCTGCTGGAGCCAGGCCAGAGGAGGAACCAGGATGGGCAGAGGGATGGAGCAGCTCTGCTGGGAGGAAAGGCTGGGAGAGCTGGGATTGTTCACCKGGAGAGGAGAAGCTTTGGGGTGACCTCACTGTGGCCTTCCTGAAGGAGCCACAAGAAGAGATGGAGAGAGAATTTACAGGACCAGAGGGAATGGCTTCATCCTGACAGAGGGCAGGATTAAGTGGATTTTGGGAAGGAATTGTTCCCTGGGAGGGTGGGGAGGCCCTGGCACAGGGTGCCCAGAGAAGCTTTGGCTGCCCCAGGATCCCTGGCAGTGCCCAAGGCCAGGCTGGACATTGGGGCTGGGAGCAGCCTGGGATGGTGGAAGATGTCACTGCCATGGCAGGGGTGGCACTGGATGAGGTTTAAGGTCCCTTCCAACCCAAACCATTCTGGGATTCTCTGATCTTCCTCTCCTATAGAAGAAAAGCTGAGCTCTTCTGTTTGATTTAGTCAGAAAAAACCAAAATTATCTTTTCCCTCCAGTCCTGGCTCTCTCTTTGAATTTAAGAGAAGACCCACCTATTGACTGGATTTTGTTGTATCYGCCTTGCTGTAGCTAAAACATCTCCCATGAGCAGCCAGGAGGGCAGCAATGGGTTGTCCACGATTAACACATCTCTCCCTATTTAACCACCTGCAAATCAGCATCAATTCCCTCTTTGGAGAATTTGAAGGAGACTTTACATTGTTCCTTGCATCCGTCCTAAGACAGGAACTCAGAGCTTTCTCCAAACGCAAGAAATCTCTCATGGAGTGACAAGAAGCTTCAAGTCTGCAGCTATTCAGGTAACTTTGCTCTGTCTCCTCCTTTCAAAGCCTGATTTTATTTTCCAGCCAAGTCCATTCTGGCTGTATCTGTTCCCTGGGAACAAAAGGATGTTATTCTTTGAGCTTCATTTGAAATGCTCTTCCATGGTCATTTGTGAAAAGCATAAAAATAGCTTCAGTCCCGAAGCATGAGACACAGCACCAAAAGCTCTCTCTCTATATATATATGTGTGAATAGATGTTTGTGTGTGTTTGTGTGTAGATTTTAAGGATGACATTCCCTTTTTTTGCCTGGGCATGTGGGGTTTATTGCTACAAAGGGCAAAATTTTTTCTTCCCAGCCTCACACAAATCACCAGGACTGGGGAGCTGCAGCTCTGCCTGTAATTAATAAATCATCTGAAGAGCAGAGAGTAACAGGTCCACTTTGAGGGCCAACAAGAGACTTCTAAGTATAGAAGTCTTTGAAAAATTAAAATCCGAGTCCATTTTGGTGCCCGCTCTCAGCTCCTGGGTTTGTGTTGCTCCAATCCGTGGTAAAGCTCGGGTTTTGTCARTCGGAGCCCCCTGCAGGTCTGGCAGATGGGAGTGGGAGCTGGGCACGGCTCCAGTTCTGTGGAGCCCGGGGATGGTCGTGCCCTTTCCCCAMGGATGGGGCTGGTGGCATTCCCATGCTTTTCCCACGCTTTGCTGGTGACAGCAGCGTTTCCAGCCCTGATTTCTGGYTGCTTTTGGAGCCTCAGGTTGCAGTAAGTAATTAACTCTCTCTGTCACACTCCTCAATCAAACTGAGCCATTCCGGCTGCTTCCATCCGGTTTTATTAAGTAAAGCTGGATCAAAAGATCATTTCCTACAAAACCAACGTTGTCCTAAGCTTGGGCATCCTTGGTGACCCGTGGGAGCTCCAGCCACTCCCTGACACTCCCTGCCTTTCTCCCTGCTCCCAGCACCCAGCTGGAAAATCCCATTCCTTCCCTCCATCGGGATGGTTTGGAAACACACATTTCATTATCCACAGCATCTGAGTCACCTGTCCCCAGTCACCTTCCCGGGATGGTGGCTCCTTATTGCTACCCTGTGCCCCCTGACTGCTCTTATTTCTCCCCTGGCACGCTGATCCCAGCTCATTACAGGCTGGGATGTGGCTGGGAAGGCACTGGGTGCTTCCTGCCCCCTCCCTGACAAATGCCTCCCCTGGCTGCTCAATTCCCTAGGAGCAGGGAATGGCAATGCCGTCCCTCAGCCTGGGAGGGAGGCCCATTTTTCAGTGCCACTTGCAGGAGGACAGCCTGTCCTTCCCGCAGAGCCATCCCAGCGGAACAGCCCGAGCTGCAGACGAACATTATGTAAATGTGTGCCACAGCCRCGCTCACAAACGCTTCTCGAGCTTYGTCAGGTCCTTGGCAGAACAYATCACAGATCTGCATCCTTTCTTCCCATCAGGGGCTGCTTGCCACTYCATGGCTGTTGTCCTGCCCGGATTTTTTGGGAAAAGGGCTCGTTCCTTGCTGCTGAGGACAGCACTGGAGACTCCGAGCTCTGTGTGAGGGATTGACCTGCTCTGGGTCCCCATCCACACCTTCGGTGGGGCTGCACTGGGAGAGAAGAGAGGATGAATAATTACAAAGGCTGAATGGGATCAGCCCCAGGCTGGTCCTGGGGGGTCACAGAACCCTCAGCCTTGTCTTTTGTCCCCATGGTGGGCCCAGCTCACTCCTGCTTCCCTCCCACAGGAGCAGCTCCCCTGGGAAAGGGCTCCTTTTCCCGACAGCAAATGCACACAGCACACTCCGTGCAGCAGCAACCATTTAAAGTTTTTTGAAAAATGAAGTTTCCCTGCCAAAAGTCCTTGAATTTTGCCCTGCTGACCCCTTATCCTGCTGTGCATTGCCCGTTTCCAGGGGAGATCACAGGATGGGGGGTTTTAGGCTCGTGTTAGGTTTTCATGGTGCTGTCCATCATTTATGGAGGTGCTGTTAGGTGGAATTACCGCATAGGTCCTGTGGCCATTCCCACATGGATTTCCYAGAGCTCAGCACTGTCCTGGAGCTTTCCTTCCCAGTCTGTCCACTCCAAACCAGCCACATCTGCACAGCTGCGTCTTTACTCTGCTCCACTCTGCCTCCAGCTCAGGAGGTTTCTTCCCTGAACCCTTGCCCACGCCATTTGCACTCCAATCCATCAGGGATTGAGGAGGATGTCCAGCACTTTCTGACATGGGAGATCTTACTCAGAAGGAGCTCAGGATGAGTGATTCCCTCCTATTCCTGGGAAGAAAAATGACAGAAATAATAAATTGTGGCCAAGGAGGCCAATGGATCCTGGGGSCATSRGSMRRRSMWTKSCMRSSGGKYMRGGRRGGGRWYCYKSCCCYKKKGGCAGCCCTGGGAGGCTCCTCTGCAGTGCTGTGTCCAGCTCGGGGCTCCTGAGCACAGCAGGGACCTGGAGCTCCTGGAGCGGGGCCGGCGGAGGCTGCGCAGATGAGGAAGG
>NW_026623603.1:641115-657323 GCF_030028575.1 Malurus melanocephalus
CCCTGGGGGCCCTTCCAGCCTCACCCACTCTGGGATTCTGGGACCTTTTAGTGTTTGTCAGAACTTGTCCAATTCCCTTTCCTGTGCCTGAAARCCTCACCTCTCCACTCCCTTGACCCTTCCCACAGCTGATCCCAACAMTTGGATTGCCCTGGCCAAAGAACCCCTTTGGGCAGGACACCCTCACCTTCATCTGCCAGCATGAGAAGAACCAAGCATGAGAAGCACCTTGAATATTCCAAGTAATTCTCCTCCATCCCCATATTTAATGCACCTGTAATGCCATTCCCTTAAAATATGAAAAGCAGGGGGAATATAGAAATAAATATAGTGCCTCCATGGCATTATAGAAGTAAATATAGTGCTTACCTGGAAGAAAGCGCTGCAGGAATACTAAAAGTGAGTTGTTTGGTTTGACAGAGCACAACGAGCACCTGCCTTCATTACTCTGCTGAAATATGGGCTGCTCCAAGGCATTTGGATAATTATTTGTGGCTTGCACTTATTTATTTATTTTTATTTCAACCCAGCCTCGGTGCACCGCGGATTTTGTGGAGAAACCCTCACACTGTGTGCTTGTGTAGGAAGCTGCAGCGGCTCCCTAATTCTTTGTGGAATGAAAAGAATCATTGGTTTGTTGTTTTTGTTTTAATCCTGAAAATGAACATCAGTAATCGCTGTTCTGCCGAGAAGCAGCTAGACACATTCCTGCAAACTCTGCCGAAAGCAAGCACACGAAATTTCACCCTTCGGAAAATATTTCGCAAAAAATAAGACATGGATTTGAATACCCAAAATCAATTTTTTTTGCATCCTCGGCAGCAAAGAGCCTCCCTCAAATTTCTATTAAGCTCTGGGAAGGCTGCTTTGTGTCAGGAAAGACAAAGTCAGCCCCTTGGATTGGCTTCAACAGATACCAGGCTTCTAATGGAAAACCCAGACAGAAGCAAAATCAGTGGGGTTTGATGCTCCTCCTGTCCCAAATTGGTGACTAAAAAATGGGAAAAGGGATCCAAAACCCTAAAAAAATGGATGTAGTGAAAAAAAGGTGAGTTGGGAGTGGACAATATTCCCATAGATGTTTAACAACCATCATGGCCAGGAGGGCACTGAACCTCGTCCCGCTGTCTCTGCAGAGCTGGAATTTCCAGGGTGGGATGCAGGGGAGGTTGTAGGGTGACYGTGGAAATCAGCAGGTCCTGAATAAGCAGAGGGAATCGGCACAGGGAATTTGGGCTAACGCAGCTCCTGAGCCAGAGCCGTGTGTGAGCAGCAGGACTGCACTTCCCAGGTGTTGAGGCAACAAGGAGGAATGTGGGATGCAGCTGGAGYGCCTGTCTGCACATTTTCTTTTAAAAATATCCTTTAAAAAATATTTTGGCTGATGGAAGCTCTTTCTTTAAGGCAGGAGGGAGCAGGAGGATGCACTGACCTGTGCCAGGCTGTGAGTGCAGCTGTGCTGTGTTTGTGTGTGTGTGTGAGCTGGGAAAGCACCAAAAGCCCGGGATATCCAGGTTTTCCACAGACAGCACATTCACAGGGTTMAAGAGTCTGCAGGGAAGATGGAGAGAAATTATTTCCAAGGGATGGAGGGACAGGACACAGGGAATGGCTTCCCACTGCCAGAGGGCAGGGATGGATGGGATATTKGGAAGGAATYGTTCCCTGGGAGRRTGGGSAGGCCCTGGCACAGGGTGCCCAGAGAAGCTGTGGCTGYCCCTGGATCCCTGGCAGTGYCCAAGGCCAGGCTGGACATTGGGGCTGGGAGCATCCTGGRACAGKGGAAGGTGTCCCTGCCATGGCAAGGGTGGGATGGAATATTTAAGGTCTCTTCCAGCCCAAGTTTTCAGTGATTTTGTGATTTTAGGTGCAAAGCTCCCACAGTCGGTGGGAGGATGAGGATGACGATGAGGATGGGTGCCATGGGCACTATGGTTGCTCTGGCCTTGGACTATCCCTCATTTCTGGGCAATAAGCCCTCCCAGACTTGTTCTCCTGCTGCTCTGAGTGTTTTTCCCGGGATTCTGGAGGTGGGGAGATCCTTTTCCTCCSTGCTCTCCACACGGGGCAGCAGCTCTGTGCCGGCACAGCACCCGCGGCTCCGGCTCCTGGCATTGTCCGGCAGGGACTCTGGTGCCATCGGAACACCCGAACTTCCCGAGCGCCGCTGGCCAGCGATGGATGGAGTGATTCCATGGGCATAATCCCATCCGGCCCCCGGCAGAGCGGGGCTGGGGCAGCGCATGGAGTGCAGATCGCGTTTGTCCTGCGGGSAGAGGGAGAGCTGAGGGTGCCCTGAGCGGCGTTAAAGAGCCCCGAGCGCTGGGTCACAGCTCGGCTGCTCCCCCTGTGCCCTCTGAGCTCCTCCAGCCGCTCCCCATGGCTTTCCCGGGTGTCCTGGGCGTGGGGAGGGGGCACTGGGGCTTTCCTCTTGTCTCCCTGTGGGTCTCAGTGGGAAATCAGCTTGGCTGGCCCTGGTGTGAGGGGGGTCACCTCATCCTGCAGGCGGGACTCTCCCCCGGCTGGGGCACCAGGGGGGCTGTTCCCAGGCTCGTTCCTCTCCTTCCTGCTTTGGGAATGTTGTTTCCACAGCAAAGAGCAGGTGGAAGGGCACCTGGGGGAAATGACCTTTCCTCCACGCCTGCTCTAACACATGGGCTGCCCAGATGGGGGCTAATTAATGAGTGAGGATTCATTAACACTCCCAARGCTTTGGGAATGGTGAATCAGCACTGGCTGAACTCTCACACCTGGTGTGCCCTCTGCAGCCAGGATGGGCATTTCTGGGGCACAGGAGTCACCCCCAGGGAGCAGCAGGGTGCAAGGCTGGGGAAGGACTTGCAGAAAGAGGCCTGGAGCCCCAAAATSCAGGACAGGAGCTCCTGGGTTCCCCCAGCACCTGTACGGGGGTGTCACTGATGGTCCGTGGGATGGAAGGGAGGATGTGCAGGCCAGAACTGCAGTCAGGGGTGTTCATGGGCACAGGAACAGTGACCAGACTGACACTGGCACAGGGTGCCCAGMRAAGCTGTGGCTGCCCCTGGATCCCTGGCAGTGTCCAAGGCCAGGGTGGACGTTGGGGCTTGGAGCAGCCTGGGACAGTGGGAGGGGTCCCTGCAATGGCMGGGGTGGGATGGGATAAACTTTAATACCCTTTCCAACGCATCCCAGGATTGTGCGATGCCGAGATTCCCTGATTTGTGTGCCAGAGGAGCCGTCAGCAGTGGCACCGCTCCTGATGGATGCTCATGCAGGGGTCACAAAGGGGGTGGGTGTGCAGCGTTCTGGCGGCGTGGAGCTGTTCGGGGGCGGGGGGATGGGAGATGGGATGGAAAAGGAGCACGGGCACTCTGCCCCATGTGCTGCGTGCGTGTTTAACCCCGCGGGCGGGCTCGGGGAGCGGCAGCTCGGCCGGGGACAGGGCGGTGGCAGCAGGGGGCTGTCGCGGCTTGCGGCTCCCGGAGCCGCTCCTCGGGGGCTGCGCTTCCTCTGCTCCCGGCGTGGGCTCTGGGAACTCCGGCGGGGGCTCTGGGAACCTCCGGCCCGCCCGGGTCCCGTCCGGGGGCGGGGAGCGGCGGCCCCGGCCCCGCAGCGGGGTCGCGATGCTCCAGCGGAGCCGCGCTCGGGGCCGCGCCGGATCCCGGCCGGGGAAAAGTGTGGGAAGAGCGGCTGGGAAAGGCATGGCCGGGTCCCCCCGGAGCCGCGGCTCCAGCACAGTTCCCACCCCGGGAACAGCAGAGAGGGTTTAACCCTGTGCGGGCTGGGGAGGCGGGACTGGAGGTGCGGGGCGTGACTCGGTGCCTGCCCCGACCCAAGGAAGGGACACTGGAACACCCCTGTCCACCCTTATCTGTGAAAGGGACACTGAGACACCCCTGTCCACCCCTATCTGTGAAAGGGACACTGTGACACCCCTGCCCATCCCTATCTGTGAAAGGGACACTGGGACACCCCTGTCCACCCCTATCTGTGAAAGGGACACTGGGACACCCCTGTTCACCCAAGGAAGGGACACTGGGACACCCCTGTCCATCCCTATCTGTGAAAGGGACACTGGGACACGCCTGTCCATCCCTATCTGTGAAAGGGACACTGGGACACCCCTGTCCACACCCTGTCAGAGCAAGGGACACTGAGACACCCCTGTCCACCCAAGCAAGGGACACTGGGGACACCCCTGTCCACCCAGCACCACTGGGACACCCCTGCCCCCCAAAAAGGGACACTGGGACAGCCCTGCTGATGGCACCAGCCTCAGCTCTGTCCACTCATTAAAACCTCAGAGTGAGTGAGCAGCGAGTCCCAGGCAGGGCTGGAAAAGGCTTTTGCTGTCGTGTCCAGGTGGGATCAGAGGCTGCAAACCCAACAAGGCACTTTCTCATCCCTTAAAGCACCACAGGCCCCTGCTCCTCCCCGAGTGACAGCCCTGCYGAGGCACTGTCACACATCTCCCAGGCAGCATTAGAGGAGCGGCAGAGACGGCAGTGAATTTGCATTAAAAATGGTCACGTTGGCATTTGCTCCGTGCTGAACAGCCCTGCTCTTCAAAGCAGCCTGGATTTTCACAGGAAAAAGGAGAGCAAGGAGCACACTGTCCCAGGTACGAGACCGATGCCTTTGTCCCGAGCAATTTTCATCTTAAGAATAAAAGAACTGCATAAAGGAAAATACTGCTGAGCGCATTGGTTTGCAATTTTCCAGCCTTTAAAGGCTGGTCCCATCACTTTCCTCCCAGAGAGGTTTGTTCTCTGGCCCCTGAGGACACTGTTTCCTTGCCAGATCCTAATTTTCAAACCTCAGCTCTTTCAGCCTGTTCCAATAAACATCACAAGAATGTTGCTAAATAGGGAAAGCTTTTTTTTTTTTTTTTTTTTTTTTTTTTTAGTTTTTTTTTTTTTTTTTTTTTTTTAAAGCAAAATTTTTTTTTTTTTTTTTTTTTTTTTTTTGTTCTCCCTAAGCCTTAAGAAGGAGGAGAAGATTTTGTTAAATGTTAAAAAGGGATTATTGGGGGTTGAGGCACTGTTTATCCAAGCAGGAAGGGTTTGGAGAGGTAAGGAAGGGTTGAACATGGGGAAGTGGGCTTGGATGGGGCTGGAAAATCAAGGAATGATGCCCTGGTAGTGGGGGTGGAATTATGGGATGTTTGCAGTGCCCCTCTGTATCCCAGTTCTTCCCAAGGATGGGATGGAAATGACCATGATGGGATGGAAATAAACGGGATGGGATGGAAATGACCATGATGGGATGGAAATGAACAGCATCATCAGGTTGTTTCAGGCCTTTTGAAGGGTCTTCCTTGTCCTTTCCTTCATCCCAACATTCCTGGTCCATCCCCACCAGGCCAAGGCCGTGGCTCTGACCCCTCTGAGCCTGCCTGAAGGATGCCAGGCTTAGAAGTGATTATTTTAAGGAGGTGAAAGCTCATCAGTGGCTCTGGAAACCAAGAAGGAGCTGCTGGAAAACTCCAACTGCACCRTGCTGGGCACTCTGGGAACAGCTGAGGTGACCCTGTGTGACATCATTGGGGTGGCTGGGGAAGCCCAGCTTTGTTCCCTGCATCTGGAGAATGCTGGGAATGTTCCAGCAGCTCCATGGCTGAGAAAACCCCCAAAAGGAGCCACTAAATTGTTGAGATGAACCCAAAACCCTGGAGCAGGAGATGCTGCAGGATCTGCAGGGCTTTGCCCTCTCAGGGGGAGGTGAGAGCTGGGTTGATGGGGGTGGAAAATTCCTGAGGTTTGCAAGTTAAAGAGAGGCAAAAGAATCGTAAGAAGCCAATGCTTTTCTGGGTCAGGAGCTTTATTCAGGGAGAAATTCCCTGCTTGTTCCCAGGATGTGGAAATTTGGGGCTTGCTGCTGGAGTTGATGAGGTTTCCTGGCTGGAAGTGTGGCTTGGGAATGCCTGGAAATGCTGGGAAGGGAGAAGCGTTAATCCATGGGTAGCACCTGTGTGGAGGCCGAATTTTGTGTAATTTCCTGTGTGACACAGCAAGGATTTAATGTGCCCATACATTTCATGAAAATAATTTGATTTTAATGTGAAAATGAGGTAGAGATCTGTGCCCATTTCCATCCCTAGTACACCCACCCATTCCAGMAGATTCCAGAGCCTGGAATTCTGTTCCTAAACCCCCCACCACAACACTGAGACTCATTTTAACTTCCTCCTGCTTTTCTTTTTTCCTGCTCCTCTATTTGCAATTTCAGTCAGCCAAGCACTCGCCACGCATTGAGACATCCCTTTAACTCCCTTTCCTGGATGTAATTTCTCAGAATTTTTGTGAAATCCATCTGCATGGATCCCGGTGCATACAAATCCAATGACACCATTCTAATCAGCCTTAAATGCTGCAGCAGCCCGCTCCCATTTAAGCTAATGGCTCCCAGCAGGCAAAGGTTGTTATCCTTTATGGACCAGCCCTCTGGGGAGCCACAGGGAACAGCTTGGAACAACAGGGAATGTATTTGGAAGTTGCCAAACTTTACTTACTGCCTCGCAGGGCTTTGGGATTTGGTGATTTTTAATTTTTTTTWWWWTTTTTTTTCGCTTCCCTGCACGCACAGCRAAGGCTTTTGTGCCTTGTGCGCTCGTCTAAAATGGGAATTTCAGTTTGTAATCGCTCTCTCAAATTCCCAGGATTGCTGGCTCTCACCTGCGTGGGCATCTGGAAGATCTTGGATTATCTGGGTTTTTAGCGGAGGAGAAAACTCGAGGGACCTCCAGYCTGAGAAATCCCAGTGAGTTCTGGGGATTAACACGTGGCCTTGCAGGCAGGGAGGCTGGGAGGAAAAATCCTTGGGAAATGCCGGAGCTTTGCTGACAGGTTTGGAAATTGAGGTGCTTTGGTGAAAAGGGGGATATTGATGAGGAGTGCCAGGAAACAAACACAGCCACAGATGGAGGAGAAATCTCTCTGAGCAGAAGCACAGCATTCCCRGATCATTCCATAACCATGGGATTTGGGCACCTTCAGGCATTCCCAGGCAGCTCTGGGGTGGCACAGGAGGTGCCACAGGACATCAGGAGGTGACAGCTCCTGCCCAGCCGCTGCCTTTTCCAGCTGCTTGAAATTTTCCAGGCTCTGTCTTGGGTGCTGAGGTTTCTCTACCTTGGCCTCTACTCAAAGGGTGGGTCAGGAATGAGGTGAGGAGTTTGGATGAAAGGAGAATATTTCACTGAATTCCAGGGTCACGGAGTTGAGATTGGAAAAGCCCTCCCAGACCATCGAGTCCAAGCTGTGACAATCCCCAGCCCAGAGCACTCAGTGCCACCTCCAGCCCTKCCYTGGRCACCTCCAGGGATGGGCACTCCAAACCTCCCTGGGCAGCCCCTGCCAAGGCCTGACCACCCTTTCCATGGGGAAATTCCTGCTGATGTCCCCCCTGCCCATCCCCAGCCCAGCCTGAGGCCGTTCCCTCTCCTCCTGTCCCTGTTCCCTGGAGCAGAGCCCGACCCCCCCGGCTGTCCCCTCCTGTCAGGGAGTTGTGCAGAGCCACAAGGTCCCCCCTGATCCCCCTTTGCTCCAGGCTGAGCCCCTTTCCCAGCTCCCTCAGCCGCTCCTGGGGCTCCAGACCCTTCCCCAGCTCTGTTCCCTGCCCTGGACACGTTCCTTGAATTTCTTCATATGATCACAAGTCCTGTCTGGGAATACCCCAGAGAGTGTTAGGAAAAGCCATTTCGTGTTTCATTTTTTGTGTACAACGCCTCAAATGCAAAATCGGCTCAGGGCAGCAATGAGTGAAGCTCTCTGAACAGAGCAGGTTCAGAGGTGGGTGAGGAGTTGGCTGCTCACTTGTGGAGCCCGGAGCAGATGTGGGCACCTCGCTCGCCCAGCCTGGCTGGAGATGCCTTTGTGTGCTGTCTGGTGCATCCTGGACTCCCAGAGATGGCATTCTCGATGGGATCCGAGCTCGGGGAGGTGGGGGTGGCAGCCTGATGGGTTTGCCTGCTCTGCAGAGGCTCTGCAGCCTACCTGGGGCTCAGTGCCTAAGCCARGCTCTTGAAGCCTCCATCCAGCCAAGCTCTTTCCAGAGCTGAGGGGGAAAGAAAAGAAAATGGGCTATTTCCATGGAAATCCWTCCTGGATCATGACTGATTCAGAGMAGAGGAGAAGAAATGGAAGCGTTTCAGCTCCACAAACACATCTGGAAGCTGTGGATTTGTCGGTGCTTGGTCTTGCTGATGGAAGCTGTGCAAATTCCAACATCCCCTGAGGAGCCAGGAGAGGATCAGAAATCCTCCTCCCTCCACTGAATGGATTTGTCCTACTCCAAATCCCCCTGCTGCTCTCCCTGGGGTTGGAAAGTTGCTCCTGTCACACACCTGGGTGCTCCAAGGGTCCCTGTCTCAAAGGAGCTGGAGGATCCAGCAGGGCTGAGGAGCCTGAGATGGGAATGTTTGGTCCAGCAGAGCCCAGGGCATCCACCCTTACTCAGGCTGAGCTTTGGGGATTGGAGGGGGGATGCAGCCCYAATTCCTGCATTTTCCCCAGCTCTGAGCCTTGAGTGGCCTCCAGACGCAGCTGTGGTCAGGAGGAGTTGCATTAACCCCAAACGGGGTGGGAATGGGGAGATCTCGGGGCACTGGAAGTAAATGTTGACATCCAGCCCTGGGGTTCAACATCAGAAAGATCAGGAGATGTTGGAGCAAGGCCAGAGAAGGCACCAGGATGATCAGAGGATGGAGCAGCTCTGTTCTGGAGCCAGGCTGGGAGAGCTGGGGTTACTCACCTGGAGAGGAGAAGGCTCCAGGGAGAGCTCAGAGCCCCTGCCAGGGCCTAAAGGGGCTCCAGGAGAGCTGGAGAGGGACTGGGGACAAGGGATGGAGGGACAGGACACGGGGAATGGCTTCCCACTGCCAGAGAGCAGGGATGGATGGGATATTGGGAAGGAATTGTTCCCTGGGAGGGTGGGCAGGCCCTGGCACAGGGTGCCCAGAGAAGCTGTGGCTGCCCCTGGATCCCTGGCAGTGTCCAAGGCCAGGCTGGACATTGGGGCTTGGAGCAGCCTGGGATGGGGGAAGGTATCCCTGCCATGGCAGGGATGGGATAGGATGGAATTTTAAGGTCCCTTCCCACCCAAACCATGGTGTGAAGGTGGAACTGAGGTTCCAGGAGGTTTTCCCCTGAGTGCAGCAGAAGGAGGGCTCTTCCCATCACAAACTGGGAGGGCTGGGGATGCTGGATGTGCCCATGCATTGATCCAGCTGGGAAAACCCTGGACATGCAGCTGTTCCCACTCGATTTACAATATTTGACTGGACTGTTTTTATGGAAGTCAATGTCTTTTATGGTCCCTCCTAACCCAACCCATTCCCTGATTCTGTGGAATCATTTTAGTGGGGTTGGGATGCYGCTGCCCTCCACTCCTCCTGTTCTGGCAGAGCTCCTGGGAGCTCCAGCCTGTCCCAGGCTGCAATCCTGCCCCACATTCCATGATCCTYCCTCAGCATCCCGCTCCAGCCAGATTGTTGGGATGGGCCCTTGTCCCCTGCGCTGCTCGTGGTACAAATGTCCTGCCTGGGACAGAATTATCCATCTCCATGTCCCAGGGAACATTAATGGGACACAAACGAATGGACAGATTTGCCACAATGCTCCCAAAGATGGATGGGCTTCCTAATCCCTATTTCATCTGGGAAGAGTCAAAGCGTAGGGAATTGAAGGTCTGAGGATTCCTCTCTRTGCACTCAGAGGTGCTGCTGGAGGTGGTGCTGGGTATTCCATGGGCACATTCCTGAGGATTGGATGAGCTGATCACCCTTGTGCAGTGGCAAATGTGGGGTGTGAAATCCCCAGGGGTGCAGCCAAAGCTCATCAGGAGAGCCTGGAAATGGTGCCAGTGGCTTCTGGATATCGCTGCCACCTTCCCCACCAATAGCAGGAGAGGAGAGGAGAGGAGAGGAGAGGGAGAGGGAGAGGGAGAGGGAGAGGGAGAGGGAGAGGAGAGAAAGAGAAGAGAAATCCACAGAATATTCCCTGAATACTCCTTGCAGCTGCTGCTGGTTGGTTGTTGTGTCCCCTGGGATTCCGGTGGATGGGCTGCTGCAGCCTCAGCAATGGTCCCAGGGGCTCAGGGCAGGAGATCTTCTGAGGATCTGTGGTTGTCCCAGGAATGGGAAAATGTTTATCCTGGGAAGAGGAGGACAGTGCTGGCAGCTCCTCTGGRTTTTCTGTCACAGCAGCAGCTCCTGACARGAGGCAGATCCCRACTGTTTAGGTTGGAAAAGACCTTTAGGATCACCAGGTCCAGCCATTAAAGAGGTGTGGATCTCCAGATGTTCCTGGRTGGGGGTTAATGGTGAGGGTGTGGAATTCCCACTGGGATCAGGGAGGTTTTGCCATGGGATGGGGTTACACCACACCTCTGGATCTTCTCCCAAAAAACCAATGGTGATCAAAGGGATGCTGGGCCTGGATCAGCTGAGCCGGAACATTTATTCAAAATCCTCTCTGGTTTCTCCACTGCCTGTGTGGAGATCCCTGGGATGGTGGAATCTCTYCTGAGGGTTCTTTCCCTCTAAAAGCCCCTCACCAGGTTATTCCCCAGCTCTTGGAGACATTCCTACAACCCCTGGCCGTTCCCTGTCCCCAAGGCTGGCCCTCTTGGCCTTTAAATTTCTCCTCCAAAAGCCCTCCTCCAAACCTCTCCAAGGCTCCATTTTCTGAGATCAGAGGCTCCTCTTCTCCATATCCACACTTTCTCCTGTTATCCAATACAGTTCTGCCCTCCAGCCTCCCAAACCCCAGCTGAACTTCCCCTGTGCTTTTCTCCCAGAATGTGGAGGCTCCAGAAACCAGCACGGGATGAAACGTCCATCTCCTGGTGGCACAGCTCCCTGGAGGAGCCTGGGAGCARGGAGGGATCTCCCAAAGGCCCAACAATTCCCAGCTCATGGATTGSCCTCTTCCATGCCACCGATCCCTACAAACACATTTCAACCCTCTGTGCCCACCTGAACTCCCTGTCTCCATTTCCACCAAAGGCTCTTTGTTCCTGGATGCTCTGGAAAGGGAATTAGTGCCTAATCCTTATAAATGTGACTCCATGCTTTGCATATCATCCTCGTGTCCCTTGTCCCCAACATCTTCCCTTTTGTGACAAGCTGAGCTCGTGGCTGAACTCTCTTCCCCGATCCTGGAAGGTTTTTCTCTCCTGTCCTGGGAGATTACAACTAATTCAGTGCCCAGCCATGCATGCCAAAATTTAAATAATAAATCATCTCTCCCTGCCAGCCAACACCCCTGGACACGAAGGCAAAGCYCCACTCCTTCCTGGCAAAACGGGGCTCTGCCTCAGCCAGAAAATTCCAGGGATTGTGGATAAGGGGTGCCTCCCACCTGCCTGCACAGCCCCCATCGTTTTCCTGCTGTGCTCTGAAGGAAATGATTGCWTTGGGATGCTCCAGATGCCAGCGAGGGGAGCGGGGGAGCCCAGAGGAGCCGATGTGGGGAGGGGATGGAAAGGGAGACACAGCAAAAATCGGGAGCAGGGAAGCGAATGTGGGGTGCAGAAGGGTGAGAGGTGGCGTGTGACCCACGTGCCAGCACGCTAAACTCTCCTCTCCACCGACGTAAAAAGGTTTTTATCCCTTAACCAACACCGTGGTGAGAGGTTTATTCAAGTAGAAAATTTTTAATTGCATTCTCTTGTAGTCAAATATTAATGGAAGGACCTTGTACAAATAAAAGTGAATAATGCAACAGCTTAGCTGACAACATTGTTTCACATTCATTGCAGATTGTGAACCTTCATTAAAATGGATTATTTTTGCTTTGGAGATTTAACCAGCAACATGACTTTCCCCTCTYGCTGGCCCTGTTCTGCCTGAGCCCKCAGAGAGCTCGGGCCAAGGAGGAGCTTGCAAAATTAATTCCGAACGAAGAGGCTGAAACTTCCAGGACGTGAATTCTCCTCATCCCATTGGCTCAGAGGAGAGTTCAGCATAGAAATTGTCAGGCAAGGAGTTGGAGCAGCCTCCTGCCATGGAGGAGGGCTCAGGGGAGCGGGGCAGGGCTTGGGAAAGGCAGAATTCAAGCAGTGACCTGTTGGAAAGGGATCTGGGGTGACCCCCAAAATCAAGGGGGTTGGAGGGTGGCCTTGGCTTTAGGACAGCAGCTSCACCAGTTGGGTCAGCTGCTCCTTCTGAGCCAGCCAAGAAAGCCTGAAGGGTCCTGAGGGCATCTCTGGCTCTTCCCAGCCCAGAACAATCCTGGTCATGGGATCCCAGAAGGGTTTGAGTTGGAAGGGACCTTAAAGCTCATCCCATCCCACTCCTGCCAYGGCAGGGACAMCTCCCACCATCCCAGGCTGCTCCAAGCCCCAATGTCCAGCCTGGCCTTGGACACTGCCAGGGATCCAGGGGCAGCCACAGCTTCTCTGGGCACCCTGTGCCGGGGCCTGCCCACCCTCCCAGGGAACAATTCCTTCCCAATATCCCATCCATCCCTGCCCTCTGGCAGTGGGAAGCCATTCCCTGTGTCCTGTCCCTCCATCCCTTGTCCCCAGTCTCTCTCCATGTTTCCTGTCAGCTCCTTCAGGCCCTGCAAGGTCACAATTCAGTCACCCCAAAGCTTCTCCTCTCCAGGTGAACAATCCCAGCTCTCCCAGCCKTTCCTCCCAGCAGAGCTGCTCCATCCCTCTGCCCATCCTGGTGCCTCCTCTGGCCTGGCTCCAGCAGCTGCAGCTCCTCCCTGTGCTGGGCCCCAGGGCTGGGGCAGCTCTGCAGGTGGGGTCTCACCTGAGCACAGGGGCAGAATCCCCCCMTCCCCTCCCAGCCCAGGATGGGGTGAGCTTTCCTGTGCCACCATGAGGATTTCCCCACTCCCAGCTCTATGTGCTTTCCCAAAGGTTTGATGACTCTGTGCCTGCAGTGTCCATACTCCCCGTGCAGCCTTGGGCCCATCCCCAATCCCCAATCCCAGCTCCATGGCTGTCACCATGAAATGGCCCCAGGCAGCTCCAGCARAGCCCATCTGCAGGAGCAGATCCAAAATCCCCAGCTGATGTTTAAACCACTCCAGGGTGTGGGGCCAGGCCATGGGAGCAGCCTCACAGGGAAGCACGAGGCAGCAGACTCCCACTGGAGCAGCAGAGCAGCTCTGACACCCCACAGCTCCACTGTCCTTCCCAGAATTCCAGGACAATGCATCCAGGTGCTCAGCTGGCCACGGGATTTTGGTGTTTGTGGGCACAAAGGAGCTCCAACTAATTTTCAAAAAAAGCTTTCTCAGGGTTAATGTGCACATTGCCTGGGAAGTGGGAGCTGCTCCCCAATCTCTCCAGACACACGTTTTCCTCGYTGTCCTCGTGCCCAACCCAGGATTAATTGGGCTTGGATCTGTGGCTGTGGGAAGGCTCTGATGTCCTCCAGTACAGTTTGACTCCCGAGTTCCTTGGCAATTCTAATTCCTCGCTTGCATTTCGAACAGCAATTCCTTGTTATTTTTAGTCCTAAAACATTATGAACATAGAGGATACGAGACACCTACAGAAGTTGCCCCTGTGCAAAATTATGAATGATTCAAAAGTGCTGTCGCAATTGCCAAGCTCTCCTGTTYTAAAAAGCTTTGTAATATTCACAGTATGGGCTTGGCTGGCTCCTGAGCAGTGCAAAACACCCGGCAGAAATTAATTGTCGAGCCCTGAATTTCCCCTCAGGGAATCAGAGATAAAAGCACCGAGATCGGGGTGTGATAAGGAAACCCCACCCAACCCCCTGTGCAAAGGGAACTTAAACTCTACCTCAGTTTCCCCTCCTCCAGCATCGCTCTGGGGATGGTAAAGCCAGAATATTTGCACCCGGGSATCCCTTTAAAGCAGCTTTAAGGGGTCGGATCAATTAATTCGCTGCCGRTATCTCACGGTGCAGGTGTTCGGTGTCCCCTGGGGAAGTCACCGCGAGGCCGCTCGCTGTCACCGAGAGCTGCTGGGTGACCGGGGGATTTATTTTCGTACAATGGCCTCACTGTCGAGGCCGACGAGCCCCTGACATGGCAGTACTTAAAGTCCATAAACCAGCAATTATCCCTGTTATTAGATCATCCCATTTCCAGCCGGAATCCTTTGCCTGTGGAGCATGCAAAGCCAGCCGGTGCCGCTCCCGATGCCGGGCTAATCTGCGCTAATCCATTATGCAAATCACCAGGACGAGAACCAGAGACAAACGTTCCGTGTCTTCCGAGCATCCGGCCCTCCTTAATGAAATTTGACCCACAAAGGCGGTGGTTGGGGCTGCTGGGCGCTGGGAGGGCCGGGTGGGAAGGACATCTGCACTCGGCAATTTATAGGGGCAGTTTGGAGTCCCGGGGCACCTCCTGAGCCCAACCTGTTCACGGGGCTGCTGCTGAATCGGTCCCTGAACATTCCCTGACCCTTTGAGACGGTGCCCTGCCCCCAAACCAGATCATCTCGGGACCCCTGCCCCCAAACCGGGTCATCTCGGGACCCCTGCCCCCAAGCCGGGTCATCTCGGAACCCCTGCCCCCAAACTGGGTCATTTCAGAGCAGCTGCTGTTGCCTTGGRGCGATGCTCTGCACGTGGAGGCACTCTAAAATGTGGCGTTTGTGACCAGGACCTTCGGGAATCTCAGGGACAATCAAGCTTGACCGGGTCAGGAGAGAGAGTGTGGATTTTTCTCACTTAAAGGCCGTGTCACACTCTGTGTGACATCAGTAGGGCAGGGGATGAGATCCCAAAGGGAGCAGAGGGTGAAGGGGTTGGAATTCCTGACCTCAGGAACAGCAGGTCCATGCTGGAGACCTTCTCCTCTGTGTTCGTGCTGTCCCTGGACACAGCTCAGACCTCTCCAGAGGCGCCCAGGTGACCGGAGTGTCACTAAGGGATTCTGCCCACGCTGCTGGCGATTGCCCCTCACTGCAGCTCCTATGGCTGCTCCTTACAGACCCTTTTTATGGATCCCTCCTYATTGATCCTTCATCCCAGACTCCGTGGTGCAGATATCGAGTTGATAACTACGTGAGGACACTCTTGTGTCTGCCACGAGGGCTGGCAACAATCCACGAGGATCTGGGCCCTTCTTGGGTTGCCTTCCTCGCTCTCCCACCACAGCAGGGAGAAGCAGTGCCACAAGGGGATGCCAGATAGATTCTCGTCTCTGCCTGGATTTCTGCTCCTTGGGAGGGAAGCCGGGCTGTGGCGATGAATATTTTAGAACGCGGGGCTCGGGAATCTCAGTGGCAACATGTTTGAGCAGCGCTGCGCCGAGGCAAAGGCAGCCCCGGCGGTGTCTGCGCTCCCGCTGTCTGGCGGCATCTCCGAGCCGGAGCTGCGAGACCGCGCCGGAGCCGCGCCGCGGCGGCGACGGGCTCTGCCTCCCCCCGCCAGCCTTTTATTCAAATAAACCTTGGGATAATGACATGCAGAAATCCTCTGCTCCCGCAATGTTGATATTGCACGTTCGGGAAGCGCTGCAGAGGGGGTGCATGTGGGCAGAGCCATACGGGCGGTGGCAGCTGCTGCCAGGCTGGCACAGCGGAGCCGCCGCCGCTCCAGACGCTTCCCACAGTCTCACACTTCGCTCGAGCACCGAGTTCCCTGCCGGCTTGGAGGTGCTGAGCCCTCGGCGCAGCCCGGCACGGAGGATCCGCCAGCGGCTCGGCGCTGGGAGCGATGCCGGGACGAGCCGCTGTGCCCCGGGACAGCCGCGCCGTGCTCGGGCGGTGCCAGGCGCTGCTCCGGGCGCATCCAGGCTGGCACCGCGCAGGAATGAGGCGCAGGTGTTCGGGGCCAGCAGGTCACTGTCCTTTGGCTGGCACAGGAGGGCCAGAGGCTGAGTAAAAACCCCGGGGGATGTTCGGGTGGAGGGGACAAACGGCTCGATGGGTCCTGGAGCTGCCACTGGACACCAGGACATCTCCAGCAGCTCTGCACCCACCTCAGGACAGCCCTGACCCCCAGCTCACAGTGGGGACAGCGACACTGGGGGCTGTGCACCCACCAGTGCAGAGTGACAAGGACACCTCCCCTCTGCTGCACCCCGTGCCCCCTCCCCATCCTCACCCAGGATGAGGACGCTTGGATTTGTGCTCAGTGGGTGCTGGGTGCGAAAACTCCCCTGGAGCCCCAATTCCAGCTCCAGGCAGGGCGGCTGGAGGGAAATCCAGCCAGATTGGAATGTGAGGGGAGCAGGAGAAAAGTGGGAGAGGAGAGGAGAGGAGAGGAGAGGAGAGGAGAGGAGAGGAGAGGA